>NC_135783.1:313824321-314124321 GCF_051106095.1 Pogona vitticeps
TGACATGTTTTGCTATGTATTCCAATAACAGGGTAGGTTGAAGTCAAGTCGGAAATGGCTACATTAATTTTGGAGGGGAAAGATTATTAACACTTGAAGACTAACATTATAACCTGCAAAGCTATAATTCAAATTAATGAAAGTGTGTTGGGGGGAGATCGTTAATTACTGCTAATATATTTTTTTAAAATAGAGACCTCCATGAGAGGAATGTAAAGCAAAGTATATTTAAAGGGGAGGGAAAACAAACTATAATACCTCAGTGTTGGAAAATGCAGGCTGAAGTGTGTGTAAAGTGCTTACTTAGATGATATGAATAGGATACTGGCAAACAAAAGCAGCAGTGTGCTCCTAGAATGCTGTGCTTAAAGGAGTTTCCTTGGCAACAGAAATGCAGTTCCAAAAGTAGACAGAACTTTCCTCAGAAAACATGCTATTAATAACAACCTTCCGGAACAACCTGGAACAATTTGACTACTTGGCAGTGATAATGCCAAGTGTTCTGCAAATTAATGTAACACAACAGTTATAGTTTACTCTTCCCCATAATTCTTCTGCAAGTGAAGTGCGGACTCTGTTCTGGGTTGTATATATAAATGGCAGAAGCCATTCACATTTTTTCTTTCAAAAAAGAAAGTTGCAATAACTGGTAGTGCATCTAATGTCCATTCTGTATTGTTTGATCTTCTTCTGATCTTGGTCTCATTAGCTTATTTTATTATAATTACAAACTGGGAGTGTGTGACAGCATGTTTAATGATGCCAAATATGAGTGAAGTTTTAAATTGATCCCTTACATTAAAATTCAGAACCTTGGAAGGCTAAGGAATTTAGGAAGTATCTGTAATGTTCTGTTCCTACAACTTGATTTGTCGCCCTACTTCTGCAAGTCTCTGTCTGCCTGTCTGTCTGTCTGTCTGTGTCCGTGTGTGAACAGTAGACATTAACCTGTGTGTCTTTATGAACAATATACATTAATTGTTGTTTTTTAGTTGTTAAGTCGTATCCGACTCTTCATGACCCCATGGACCAGAGCACGCCAGGCCCTCCTGTCTTCCACTGCCTCCTGGAGTTTGGTCAAAGTCATGTTCGTAGCTTTGATGACACTGTCCAACTATCTCATCCTCTGTCATACCCGTCTCTTGCCTTCATACTTTCCCAACATCAGGGTCTTTTTCAGAGGGTCTTCTCTTCTCATGAGATAGCCAGAGTACTGGAGCCTCAGCTTCAGGATCTGTACTTCCAGTGAGTACTCGGGGCTGATTTCCTTCAGAATGAAGTCTCTTCCAGCACCACAATTCAAAAGCATCAATTCTTCAACTGTCAGCCTTCTTTATGGTCCAGCTCTCACTTCCATACAACGCTACTGGAAAAACCATAGCTTTGACTATGCAGACCTTTGTCAGCAAGGTGATGTCTCTGCTTTTTAAGATGCTGTCTAGGTTTGTCATCGCTTTCCTCCCAAGAAGCAGACGTCTTTTAATTGCATGGCTGCTTTCACCATCTGCAGTGATCATGGAGCCCAAGAAGGTAAAATCTATCACTGCCTCCATATCTTCCCCTTCTATTTGCCAGGAGGTGATAGAACCAGTGACCATGATCTTATTTTATTTATTTATTTATTTATTTATTTATTTATTTATTTATTTATTTATTTATTTATTTATTTATTTATTTATTTATTTATTTATTTATTTATTTATTTATTTATTTTTATTTTTATTTTTGATGTTGAGCTTCAGACCATTTTTATGCTCTCCTCTTTCCCCTTCATTACGAGGTTCTTTAATTCCTCCTCACTTTCTGCCATCAGAGTGGTATCATCTGCATATCAGAGGTTGTTGATATTTCTTCCGACAAACTTAATTCCGGCTTTCACATGATATATTCTGTGTATAATTTAAATAAGCAGGGAGACAATATACAGCCTTGTCATACTCCTTTCCCAATTTTGAACCAATCAGTTGTTCCATATTCAGTTCTAACTGTTGCTTCCTGTCCCACATATAGATTTCTCAGGAGATAGATAAGGTGTTCAGGCACTCCCATTTCTTTAAGAGTTTACTGTGGTCCCCACAGTCAAAGTTTGCTGTGGTCCACACAGTCAAAGGCTTTTGTGTAGTCAATGAAGCAGTAGTAGATGTTTTTCTGGAACTCTCTGGCTTCCTCCATAATCCAGCGCATGTTGGCAATTTGGTCTTGAGTTCCTCTGCCCCTTCAGAATCCAGCTTGTACTTCTGGGAGTTCTCAGTCCACATATTGCTGAAGCATACCTTATAGCATTTTGAGCATAACCTTGCTAGCATGTGAAATGAGTGCAATTGTACGGTAGTTGGAGCATTCTTTGGCACTGCCCTTCTTTTGGTTTGGGATGTAGACTGATCTTTTCCAATCCTCTGGCCACTGCTGAGTTTTCCAGACTTGCTGGCATATTGAGTGTAGCACCTTAACAGCGTCGTCTTTTAAGATTTTAAATAGTTCAACTGGAATGCAATCACCTCCACTGGCCTTAATACTTTTTAATACAGTGGTGCCTCACTTAGCGATGTTAATTTGTTCCGAAAAAATCGCTGTTAAGCGATTTCATCGCTAAGCAAAACGCGGGTTCCCATAGAAATGCATTGAAAACCGGATAATCCATTCTAATAGGAACGAATTGCCGTCCTTAAGCGAAAATCACCACAGGAAACATCGCTAAGCGAAACGCAGTTCCCCAATTGAAATGCATTGAAACCTATTCAGTGCATCTCAATGGGGGGGAAAAATACAACAACAAATTAAAAGAGTCAGAACAAAGTCAAATTTGGTTAACAAAGGGTTTATTAAGTGCACTTTATGATTTCAAACATTTTAAACAGTAAACTTTAACTTTATAAATAACAGAAAAACATTTAAAAAACAGCAAACATGAGGCTGTTTAAACCATCGTTAAGCGAAACAGGGGACCCAAAATTTAATCGCTATGCAAAGCATGGTCCTAACCATCGCTAAGCGAAAATAGCTCATAGGGACCATTGCTAAACGAAGCGCAAAAACGCTCCAAAAAAGTCATCGCTAAGCGATTTCATCGCTAAACGGAGCGCCCGTTAAGCAAGGCACCACTGTACTTTAATTAATTAATTTAATTAAGACATTAATACTTTTTTTGAAAAAATCTCACTCTATTTCACATATGAATACCAAAAACATTACGTCTCTTATTTACTTTCATTGTTTACCCCATGCTGTCAAATTGAGTGTGGGTGGCTTGAAACAGTTAACACTAACAAAGCTTGATGATGCTATGTGTTCTGAGCAGCTCTGAGAGGCCAGCTTGCAGCAGAAAGTAGAAAATATGCTATCCAGGCAGACTTTCCAAAATATGTCATAATTTCTATCTGCCAAGAGAATAAACTAATATCAGATCTGCCTTGCCATCCAGAATCATTAGAATTCTGTTAAAGGCCATAAGTTTACCAGACGGAAAAGGTAGACTACTCTACTGCCTTGACCTTTCTTGAATCCTTAGATCTAAAGGTTAAAAGTAATCAATATCTCATTGTGCATCCTGGTAATAAGTAATAACCATCATGTTAAAATCTAAATGATTGCAGATCACACTTAAGCATGTTGACCCGTTTGGGAGCCTTTTTAATTGCAATCAAGATAGTCATTATGGTTTGCTAATAAACTTTTAGCCTAAATGGCAAAAATTGCAGCCTTCAGCTTTTTAGAAAATATGACTTCAGCCTGTAATGCTGATTGAAAAGGGGGTGGTGCGAGTTAGAAAGCACATTTCTTTTATACGGATCTAGATACATTTCATGTCTGTTTTACAAGTGATTACAAGTATTTAGGCACTATTAAAGTCGCTGTTGTAGACTGATATTGTATGTGTCATGTTGGTTATACATTTTTATATCAAATACTGTATTAAATTGTCCATGAATGCTGGAAGAGATTTGTCAAACCTCCATGTGTTGACTGAACATAAAGAGAGTGCATGGAGCAATGCAGTCGAGCATAGCACACTGTTAGCTGCCAGGCTCCCCTTCACAGTGACTGAAAGAGTTTTCCATTGACGACTGGTACAAATGGGGAAGGATTCTGTTTTACATGTCTGTCCTCTGTGTACGTATCCCTGAGTGCAAAGAATTCCTTCCTATGAATGGATGTCCATCACGAAGGGGTGGTGGGAATTTATTTATTTATTTATTTATTTATTTATTTATTTATTTATTTATTTATTTATTTATTTATTTATTTATTTATTTATTTATTTATTGGATTTTTATCCCACCCTTCTAGACAGAAGTCTAATTTATGGTGATAGCTGTGAGTAAGGCTAGTCTGAACCATTCCATGTCTCTTTCTAAATATTAATTCAACATGCGTGCCAGACAATGTATACCCTACTCTAGAGAAATGTATCTAAAGCATTTGGCCTATCTTCACATAAATGATAGAGAGACTCTGTACACTGCAGTATCAGATAAAGGAAACTTGTGAGCGGATGTTTCATTTATTATTTTATTTATTTTATTTATTTTATTTATATCCCGCCTATCTAGTCAATAGACCACTCTAGGCGGCTGTTTGAAAAGCAGTTGAGGAAATACAGGCAGGAGTGGGAGGGGTATGTTTCACTTTACTTATCCCTGCTTCCCTTCTTCCTCTTCTCTACTTAGCACCAATAACAAAGCCTAATCCCTTGGGAGCATCTAGAATTCCTGGTTCATAAATGGACATCATGTTATGTCAATGCTGTGCATGAAATAAAAGAGAGGTGTGTGGTAATTACACAATACAAATGCAGGAGTAGGTGATACCTTTATTAGACCACTAAAGAAACCATCCAGGAATTAAAGAGTATCTTTAAAATTACCTGTCAAAAGCCATCAAATCTAATGGCCACTGTCACATTTTGTAATATTAACTCAACTTGTATTACAACTTGTGACATAAGCATTAAAGCACCAGCAAAAAATCAAGCACTTGTCCTGGGTATAATGGGAAAAGACATGTCCCTTATAATACAATAGTTAAAATATATATAATTCCTAGAGGGCTGGAGAAAGTGGTGCAATGCCTTCCTCATCCAAATATGGTAAATGAATTGTCAAAGGGAATGATGCACAAACAAATCCCTTCATACATAGTACAAATGCAGGAATACGCAATACCTGTATAGACTAGTGGTTCTTAACCTTGGGTTACTCAGGTGTTTTTGGACTGCAACTCCCAGAAGCCTTCACCACCAGCTGTGCTGGCTGGAGTTTCTGGGAGTTGCAGTTCAAAAACACCTGAGTAACCCAAGTTTAAGAACCACTGGTATAGACCACTGAAGAAATCATTTCAGCCTGCTAGCTTTAGTGGATCAGGCTAGCACCAGTATCTTGCCATTAATGCAAAGAACATAGAGTCCAAGAGGTTCATGGCAGGTGGATTTTGTTTGGAAGGTTTCTCAGATGTAACATAAGATAGTTAGTAAGTTCTGACTAAGGAACTTTTCTTGCCTTACAGCTGCCTCCTTGAAATTTGGTTCTGCACAGTTTTCTTTATGTTTTTGGAGCAGAGCGGGCTTCAGCCACTCTTCATGCAACCTTTGAAGCTGATTAGCCTCTACACACTATTCCAACTGTCCAGTTGATTAGCTTGGAGCAGCAGGAAAATCTGTTTTGCAGCTCCAAGACAGAAATCTCAGAGGAAATCACTGGAAGACGGAATCAGTGAAAATCTTGCCCCAAATTACTGTTTCCTTGCTGTTTATTGTGGTGGACATGTAACAGCCCCCAGGTTGCGCATTGTTGAGCATTAGAAGAAAAATATCAGTTGAACCCTCTTTTTTGTACTGGTTAGGCTTTGTCCTAAACACTATTAGACCAGTGAGGAAGAAAAGGGGTTAAACACTACCAGCGCTGCTGTTGAAAATCTGCAGCCTACCTTCATGAGTAATGGGATGAATTTGTTTGACCCTCTTCACAACATGTCATTTTCAGCAATGAAGAAGAAAAACCACTGTAAAGCAATTCATCACATCTGTTTTCAAAGATATTTCATCTTCACAGAGAAACAAACTAGAAATTGTGATAACTTTTATTGAACCAACATTGGTTGCCGATAGTGAGGGCTTCATGACGATGCTGCCTACTCCAAGAAACAACATCATCTGCAGCCCAGTTCATGCACGGTACAAAATTCATGAATGGGTTTTCTAGCCCAATCTTCTACATGTTGAGATGCACAGAGTCCTGTACCAACATGTAATCAACATATGCACATCAACTCATTCCAGATTGATGCCAATCACCATGCACCAAACCTCATATATTGGTGTCTGGATGGTGACACTTGTCCCCAAATTTTAGAAAGTTTCTTCACGTATCTGAGATCCATTTGAAGCAGATTGTTCTATAAAATAAGTTGAGGAAAATGTGTTTTTCCCCAGCTTGCAAGACTACTTGAATTGGGAGAGAAGAAAATGGATGTTATAGACCTCATTCTTTTACCATTGCGGATGAGCTGCTTCAATAAACAAAATATCTGAAAGAGTATGACTGGCCCCGAGTCTTCAATAGCTGGGATGGGATTTGAACTCAGGTCTCCCACATCATAGTCTAACCCTTACTGGCTCTCATGAAAGTATAAGAAGGAAACACCCTTCTGAGGCATGGAGAAACAGCGCAGGGATGTTATAGAAGTAAGAGGGCTGCTCTACCTCCTGCTGTTTGATAGCTCCCAGTCCTATAATTCTGCCAAATTATGGACCTGGGAGTTCTTTTTTTCCAAAAGTCCCATCCCTATGCATCACTACACATCCCAGGAAAATCTACCTGTTAGGCAGTTGTTTAGCACATGTATCATTGGTACTTCAGGTCAAATTTCTACCTCAACGATCGGGCAGCACTTTTCAAACACATAGCTGTGTTCATCTGTGCAAGCATGTCAGATGAAAAAAAAAGGTGCCACAATGCTTTTGTCCTTTCTTTCTTTGTTGTTTTTTTTTTGTTTTCTTTTCTTATTCATACAGTACCTGTATCCCTAGGAAACGTTCTTTCTTAGATTTTATGATAACATACCCTGTTTCCCCGAAAATAAGCCCTAGTATCATTTTCAGGATGCTCCTAATATAAGCCCTATCCCAAAAATAAGCCCCAGTTAAGTTAAACCCTGCTCTCCACCATTCTGCAGCAACCAGAAGAAGATGATAAGACTGTAAAATAAAACATCCCCTGAAAATAAGCTCTAATGCGTTTTTTGGAGCAAAAATTAATATAAGACCCTGTCTTATTTTCAGGGAAACACGGTATATATTCCAACAATAGTCATCTTTACAGACTCTCAGGCTACATTAATTCATCTGTTCTGAACAATATTTACTTGTCCCCCTTTCTAGTTTAATTGATTCTTTTGACCACCAGGTGGCCTCCCACACTGTATTGTGTATTGTATCATTCTATTGAAGTTTGAAAACTTTCATAATGTAACAATATGTATTAAGATGTGTATTGCCCACTGGAATTTCTTTGTGGGTGTGATATTACAGAACTTGCAGTGTTAACTCCAGGCTCTACAGCCCTTTTTTGAACATGTTCTACTATTGGAATTTATCTTTCTGTTGAGTGAAGGACTGTAAAACTGAATACAGAGTAGTACCTTTAAAGATTATTGCATGGTTTAAATATTCTGGTTTTTTTCTTAAGTGTTTAAGTGCTTTACCAATGACAGCAAAATTCTGCCAGTGTCATTTTGTCCAGCTGATTATTTAAAATGCAAAAAAAAAAAAAATCAATATAATGGCAATTCTTCAAATGTCAGTATCTAATGTCAATCACCACTGGCCTGAAACATTACATTTAATAGGGTCAGTGGATTACCAGTGTGGCCTATTAATGTATAAAGTACTCTAGATTCTTCTGAAATATTTATATCTTGCTCTCATTTTTAAAATGTATGCTCTATTAATACTTTATACTCTTATTGAAAAATCTGACAGTACAATCCTATATATCTCTTCTCAGAACTAAGTGTTACTGGATTCAGAGGAAATTCCATTATGTAGTACTGCAATTCTATACATATTTTCTTAGCTGCAATCCCTCTGAAATCATTAGGATTCTTCTCAGCAGGTACTGACAGTGTTGCATTATATAACAGTAAGATTATAGGCTACAATCCTAAGCATGCATACATGGAGTATACTGATTTGAAAGTGAATGTTTTTTCCAAGTAAGCATATATAGGATTACAGTCAGATTGTTACTCAAACTGAATTTGGACACCATTTTTAGCCAAATTACTGAAAGATTCAGAGTTGTCCAGTTCAGATAAAGAGTGAAAAATAACCACAGAATGTTCATTTATTTTACAGACTTCACTCTGTGCCATTTTCAATATTGTGGACATGATCCACTCAGAAAGAATCAGTGTGATATCCTACTGATTTCAATTGGGTTTTTAAATCATGTCCTTTAATATGCATCTATTTGAATAAATTTTTAATTCAATTTTTAATTACACTTAAGTTTGTGGGGTTGACGATGTGGTGAATTTATTTTGTGAAATATAAATATGACACATCAGAAACTGTAAAGTTCATATTCTCAAGTTTACTTCAGTATATGCACCTGCTTTCTCATATACAGTGGTGCCTCGCTAGACGATGATAATCCGTTCCACTGAAATCGCTGTTCATCCAGACTGCAATGAAGGAAATGTAGTCGTCTTTGCATTCCATCATCCCAATCTTAGCCTTCAGGTTTTTTACAAGAAAAAAAGGAGACATAAATACTGTCAAAAATTTTATGTCGAATCTAATTGACCTGGGGTTCAAATCCCAGGTAGCCGGCTCAAGGTTGACTCAGCCTTCCATCCTTCCGAGGTCGGTAAAATGAGTACCCAGCTTGCTGGGGGGGCAATGTGTAGCCTTTATAATTAAAATTGTAAACCGCCCGGAGAGTGCTTGTAGCGCTATGGGGCGGTATATAAGTCCAATAAATAAATAAATATAAATAAATAATTTGATCCAAAAGATGTGATATATTTAAAAGAAAGAAACAGGTGCACTTCCATCAGACAGATATTCAAATGGCATTGGTATGGAATAACAACATGCATCATTACTGATTTCTACTTGACCTGTCACATTAAAATGGAAAGACATAGCAGTCTCGACGTAGCCTGTGTATTGAAATATCTTTTCAAAAAAACATTGTTTCAAGATACAAGATACAAACTTCCATGCCAGAACCTTAATTTAACAAATATCAATAACATTACCTAAAATACATCTGCTGAAATTTGAGGTCGACATATCCATGTTCCTACTGCATGGTACTGCTTGATTAACCAATCCAGGCCAACAGAAGAATCTGCTGTTACACGTAAAGTTAACTTCTCATAATTTGTAAACATTTCCAGTTGAGCTTCCTTCCTCTTATTTGCTTTTTGGTCATGCTTAACCAGCCCTCTCTTGAATTTTTCTTACCATTCCCTACCATTAGCTTTGAATTCTAGGTCTGATCATTCCTTACTCTAGCTATAATCAAGATTGTATTGGCTTCTCGTCTTTGCCAATGGCTCTGAGACTGGTGCATGCACAGTCATTCACTTCTACCTTAACACATCTGAATATACAGTAGTCTCACCTCACCTCGCTGTTTGATAGAGACATTGTCTGTTGCCTTGAGGAGGTTGAGCAAGAAACGTAAGAGGAGGCACTCTCCTGCTGTAGAAGTAATCCTGCTTGGGTAGCCTTTTCAACATTAATGAGCTGCAATTTGATACCAGAGTTTTGCTCCTCTTCTTTTGAAGATCAATCTTGTATTCATGTATTATCAGGAACATATGACCCTAATAGTTGATTAACAAGTAACTGTGCCCACATCTGGGTTGTGGTTTGCACTGAGACTTGGTACCATATTTGATGCAGGAACCCTTGAGATGTGGAGAAGCTGGTCTGGAATTCGGGCTTTTGGTGATAAATGCTGCAGTCACTCCCAATGTTGCAGTCAGATTTAATTCATATTGTATCTCACTTTGGCTTAAGCCATTTTCTGCTTGGGAAGCCACATATCAACATAAGTTATGGGAACACATATGGGAAAACACATAGCTACATTTTTAATTGAGTGGTTAAAAACTATGTATGGGTAGATTTTCCTTCCCATTGGTTTTATCTTTCTCCAGATATGAATGTGACTGAAAGCCAAACATCTGGATTACATTTTAAAGTCTTCATTTTTGGCTATCCAAGGCTTTCCATTTATTTAGACAATTTTAACCTCAGCACATTCAGCATGATCTCAATTGTAAGAAAAAGTTCAGTTTTGTTTTAAAGTGAGATCCTGACATCTTTAAAATTCTAATATCTGACATAACTACTAGCATACCATCCGTAATGCATTCCACAGTGTTCTGAATGTAATGTTTGGAGATGGTGCTACAAACCATTCAGGTGAATTGTCAACAGAATGACTTCTGTACTTCAGAAATTATTTTCAAGTATTCCCTGCAGCTGATATAATAATGCTTTGAGGAAGTATTGGATATTTACTGCTTGGTTGGGTCAGGGTTGTGAATCAGGGTGTTCATATTATTGATTTCTCAATGAAAGATATTCCTTTTTTTTCTCCTTTGGCCAGAAATATCTTAAGAACTACATAAATTTGCATAAACCATGCAAATGTATGCAGGCGATTTGAATGAGGTATAGGGAGTTTTCTGTATGTGCTTGAAACATGCAAAATCAGCCCATGTAATGGTTGAAAAATTGAGGTAATATTGTTTGGTAGTAATAGTTCTAGAGAATTAATACAAAAGGCAAAGATTTGTGGAATCTAACAGTTTGATTTTCTGAGAGCATTTGCTTATGTGAAGCTGAATTTGCCTCATGCTTTTCCTGTGTTTTGTGTCTCTTGTATCCTATTAATGTGAATGTGTAATCACTGGTTATTTGGAGAAGAAAACAGAAGACTGATTTGTAGTGTGAATGAATAGCCTGGCCAATGTAGCTTTTACATTCATATTACAAAGCAATTTTTAAAAAAAAAATCATTACTCACATTTATAGCTATTGAAGTTAAGGCAGTGTACACAGCTTTTCTGCTTCTTTTTCTGTCCACAACACAACAACCCTGGCAGGCAGGTCAGACTAAACATTTGTGACTTGCCCAAGGTTACTCAGTGGTGAGTGAGGATTAGAATCTGTATCTCTCAGTTGCCAGTCCATTACACTACACTGCACTCTGCAAGATACATCCTAATTTTGTGCCCTGGCTGGTTAGTTTCACAAACATAACTGAGATTTTCACTACACTGATTCTCAATTAATCTGTTTCAGAAATGTAAACTTTACTTCTTTATTTTTAATAAATAGGTAAGAACAATCTTTAAGCCACCTATGAGCTTGCCCTAGGTCTGTGCCTGTTGTGAAGGCACCATCTGTGGTTAACTGGAGCTCAACAATGAGAAAACCACTGGCATAATAAATTTGCCTCTACTGATAAAAGAATTATTAGACTGATTGAATGATTTGTATTGTAATGATCCATAATAGCTAGATGTGTCATTTCATGTCTCTGGGCTTGTGTGAATGTTTGAAATTGTTCCCTACAAGTAGCCCTGTGGGGATAAGCTCATAGAGGAAATAACCTTTGACTAGCCATATCCATGGTTACAGGTGCTGCTTCCTGGCAGCAATTCACCAGATGATGGAGGCACATTCATTCTGCCACCATACTTGCATCTGTCATTGCCAAGAATCAGTCCTTGTAAACAGAGCACACAATGAGTAAGTCATTACTTCCTCCACAAAAGTGTGTCCGCTGGCTTGCTCGGTATGGAGTGTTTTTGGGGTCTGAACTGACCCGTTGATCATAATCCAGAACAGTGAAACCTAATGTTTTGGCTTATGTTCTTGTCCTCATAGCTGCATTTGTTTTTAACACAGTAAACGCCTTTGCTGCAATGGCATTCTGAAGCTAATAAATCTGAGCTCCGAAATGATTTGGCAATCAATTAAAATTTCCATCTATCTAATCAATATTTCAATATTGTCTCTCTTCTCCTGGGATAGATCTGTTCCTACTTTATTGAACAAAGAGAACATTATGGGTACAAGTATATAAAAACTAAATCAAGACAGTATATCAGCTTAAGGTAATTTTATTTGCTTCAAGTGGTAGCCTCTGACAGAAAATATCAGTGCAGATTTGTAAAAGAGATGTTGCTAAAATCTGTATTCCTGGTAATATAGCTGAATGACAAGATTAAAAACCTTGTTGCTGAATAACTACCATCAGCCCGTAGATCCGTGGGGCTTGTTCAGCTAAAAGCCACAACAGACTTTGTAATGCAATGATGTAATCTTGGCTTTGTGTCATTTATATTCAACCTAAAAAAAACAATTTTCCTGAATAGACAGGCTGACAACAATATTGTTCAGTGTTGGTTTTTATTTGGATTGCTTCCAAATTGCTCATATGCCTCCACAGTAACACATCATGCCTACTTAAGTATTTATTCTGAATTCCTGTTTCCTCTTGGCCTCATATTTTATTTTGCTTCGAAAATCTCAGTTATGTTTGTGAAACTAACCAGCCAGGCCACAAAATTAGGATGTATCTTGCAGAGTGCATTCATTTTACTTTTTGCATATTTTTCCTGAGGTCATGTCAAGGTTAGTTTGAATTCCATCCTACATTAAGACTTCTTTCACAGCTATTTAGCTCTGCAGCCTACACCCCGCTGGGGTCTGCCCCTTGGGCACGTCAAAGCTTCAGACCTGACAAATCACACACAGATGAAGCTGTACAGTTTTTTAAACAGTTTCATCAGTAACATTTTCCTATACAATATACTTTTTTTAAAAAAAATACGCAGAAATATATTCTCTTGATTGCTGTATTGTAGAAATGGATTTCTGTATGCAAAGCACCGTTTCGTATAGAAATCACTAAACTGGAGGCACTGAACAAGCTGGTTGGAATTAAATTTCATTTACTCTGGGTTAGTGTCATGGAAACAAGTGGGCTTACTCATGAGTAAATATATTCTCAGTTGGGTTCTACTCTGTTCTGTTATCCAGATTCTAATGGGGAAAAATATAAGAAATACTGTATGTTTCTGAGTCAAGTCCTTCCCAAGAAACAAACTACTTCACCTTGCTTGTTATGCCTGATATTGTATCTGAGCCCATCTGTTGCTATCTGCTTTTAAAAAATGTGGCAGTTTTTTCTTGCAGGGAAATTGTCAAAATTACTAAGATACTGGTTTAACTTCTGTTGCTTAAGATATTAAGTTGCACTAGAGCAGGTCCATTGAGTCAGGGAGGAATTGATGAGTCAGCTGCTCCATAATTTCCAGTGATTCAAGGGGGGCTATTTTGGTTGCCATTTAATGCACTACATTAAGTTACTAATAGAGTAGGCCCATTTGAATCATTGGAATGTATGGAGGAGTTGACTTATCAATTCCCCACTGATCCAGTGGGCCTACTCTAGTGCAACTGAGCAACAGGATTGCAGCCAATGGTACTAAAGAGAAGACCTATAACTCAATGTGAAACAGCTAAATATTAAGAGTAACACACACTCTTAAAAACCAGTGACAGGTTATGGCTCTCATTTCTGCCCTGAAAACCTTGTTAAATGGTGAGGTAGAAATATCTGAATATAAATAAACAAATAAATAAATGATGTTACTGTTTAACATCATGCAAACATAAAATCTCATATTAAGGGACAAGGGAAAATATGTGGAAATTTCAGAGGGAATTTCCTTTTATCTTATTTAGGCTAATGAGTGATAAATTCTCTGTTTTAAGAAATGTTCGTATGATCGTTTCAGTATCTGAAATTATCACAAACCCATCTTGAAACTTGGACTGTGCAGAGGTATACATGTTGAAATAATAAACAAGCAAACATGTATGTAAATATGTGCATAAGATGCAACTTCTTTAGAAATGGGGAAGAATACATTAAAATAGATTGAGAATGAATGCAGTATCTGACTGATAGGCATTTGGAAATGCTGCATAAAACTTTGGGTACTGTAAGTCTACAACTATACAGTAGCAGCATATTTGGTTTGAATAAGTGAAGCTGGAATTCTTGGCTTCCGATTAGTATATTAGTGAACAAGAGCATATACTTAACAGGCTTAAGCTGTTTAATTTTTAAAAAGCAGCTTATTGTCTTTCTCATTTTTATGGGACAAAATTGTACTGCTTTCTACAAATTATTTGATTGACTGATGAAGTGCCATAATTACAGCTGTGGTACCATTTTGACAAAGCTACAATAACAGGTTGTGGTTTAGTTCCCACTTCAGGCATGCTACCCTTTGCATAACAAAACCCAGTTTTACTAGTCTAATTCTTATTCCAAACAAAAGACACCTGGAGATGTTAACTGTATACTAACAAGGAAACTTAGAACCTAGGGGAAAATAATAACACTGGAGTACAACGGGCAGGGGGAGGGAGAGAGCTTGTACAGTTATTTCAGAAGGAATGGCATCTAATGAAGAGTCATCTAAAGGGCTGCTTGTTTGGAACTAATTAAATACAGATCTCCTAAATAGCAAAAGGATCATGGGAATTACATTAGGTGTCTAGAGACTTGTTATTCTTTTGGCACTCTGAGTGGATTGTTGAAGTTGTTAGTCTAGAAATAAAGTATCCTAATAACAACTCCTACTCTTCTCCCTCCCCCCCTCCTCCTCACCTGCCCCTGTTGGCATAAACCCATTGTATCCATGTTATTGCCATTGTTGCGGTAAGATTCATATCAGTGGTCTAGAGTCCCGCCTGAAGAAAACATTTTTTTTTTGCCTGAGCACATTATGGTGAGAAGAGTCTTGCGCTTTCACTCCATGCATTTTCAGCCTTCAATTAACGTGAAAGCAGTACAATGCCTATGCAACTTCTCTTGCCTAGTGGTGCACCATTTATCATTGCAGTTTTACATTGACCTTGACACCCACTTCATTAGAATAAAGATTGTCTACCATTTAGGTTACATTGTTCCTCTGCACAGAGACCCCATGCAAATTTCTGTTCAGATAGAAGAGCTGTGAGCCTGTCAGAGGTCATCTGCATTAAATGATTGCAGCTATTTTCCAACTGCTTCTTTTCATTCTACTCAATTCAGCCTAGGAGGATCAATCAAGCCTTCTGCCTCAAACAGTGGGACTGCTGGGAATATAACTGTTTTTGGTGGTACTGGATATGCCCTAAACAGTATTAAATATTTAATATAAACTAATTAAAGGGCACAAAAGATATTAAAGTTATAGGGGGGGAAATAAATTGCTCAGATTACCTTATTTTACAAGAGCAGAGCAGTTGGTTTAAATACTGTTTTTTTTAAAATGTGTACAAAATAAAGTCCACAAGCTAGCAGAGCATTTCTCCCAAGGAATTATATTCATGGGTGCCAGAAAGGAAGTAAAGATGAAAACAAGGAGGACTCACTAATTTATATATGTTACACTCTGTAGCTGGAACTCTTGAAACAAAATCAATTTTTGGTTTGCAATTTCAGAATCTTTGAACTTGCAGCAGGTTATATAAAATAAATTGGTGAGATATTATTATTATTATTATTATTATTATTATTATTATTATTATTATTATTATTATTATTATTATTATTATTATTATTATTATTATTGCTACTACTGTTACCATGATCATGATGATGATTTGCTTCCAAAAGAGACCTCATAGGAATATGTAACTATCTCCTCCTTGAGTTTTCAGAGTGATTATAATTGGAATTAAATTATTAATGAGAGATACTTTTTAAAAGATTGTTTTATGATCTTCTGTTTGGGGATTTGCAATTCATTTTAATAGTTGTAGTTTGATTTATATTAAAAATAATGCAATCTATGTCCAATTAACAATACATGGCCCAAGTAATGTGATTTCTAGATCATGCAAATGGAATAAGCTGGAAGAAGAAAACAAATTCAGCTTCAGATGTAATTTGCTGTATGAGTTCTGGCAATTTTAAATGACATTGCACTTTTTAATTTTTTTCCCCCAAGTCTCAGCAGCAAATTTATCCCAATCAAGCAAACTTATTATTAATTTACAAGGACAACTGTAGGAGTTTTTATAATTTTCCTGTGCAATTATTTGCCATAAATTGATAGTCGTCGAGTATAAGACGTTTTTGAGAAGTAATGGCTGCTGTTTGTCTAGACAAAACACTAATCCAAGGCCTGAACACCATCCATACATTCTGCTAGTATCGACTGCATATGATCTATAACCAAGTCTCTGGACTGTTTGTAAAATGTCTCATTTTGGTATTACGGAAAAGGTAAATGTCTAAGAGCCATTGTGAAGGGTAGTCTGGCCTCTAGCAGATTCCTTCACTCTGCATGTATACAGCTGAGCTTCGGACCCTGGACTTTGGAATAAAAAGAGTCTTTGTTCATCAATGAATGGCATTAGGCATGGGCTTCCTAAGGGGCCACCATGAAGCCTAGGCATGAAGAGTACAAACACTAGCCAGAAAGCAGAGTGTGCGTACATAGGTAGGCAGATGAGAGATGAAATACGGAGATACACATGCATCTGTGTTTTAATGCAATCTGTATTTATGAATATAGTTGTGGGGGTGTTCACAGGAGAGCGTTACAAATAGCAGTAATTTAGGAGAGAGGAATCCTTTGCAAGGAGTGTGGGTGTGTGTGCACGCAGATGGAGATGTGTACATATATCTGGAACATATGTACATATATGTTAAGAAATTAATGTCCTGAAGAAATGAGCTTTAAAAACATTTTCAATAGTAAACTTTAAGTAAGGATGTCTCTTAGTTCCTGAAATTAGTGAACAACAGGTCATAAAAATAAATTTTAAAATGTATTGGGTAAAATGCTATAGACAGGGAGAATTTAGGAAATAATAGATCCTCTTTCCAGAAGCAGAAAAATGTTCATTGGTTTAATTCTTGCCTCCCTTATAGCCATAGCTGCACTGTGTGTTCAGTATGTCTCGTCTCTTTTCACTATAACCAACAGAAGCACCATACAAAAGTCTTACAATAGATGTCTTAATCTCTCTGTGTGCTCTTAGAGCATTATTTTGAATTCCATCATGCAGCCCCCCCCCCGCCTCCACCTTTCCTCTTCTGAAGTTTTATTACAACAACAGAATTCCCAGGGAGCTTTAGGAGCAAGGGCGGCATAATATTGCCCTAACGTTTCACTCCTGGGAGGGAATATGTATCCTGGTCTTGATTATTTTTTGTGGTGTTTCAGAAAGAGAATGCAATGAAATCCTACTGTGTGTTCAAGTGATACTGTTGTTTTATTGTCATTGTTGTTACTTGTTGTTATTGTTGTTGTTTACCACACAGTTGACATCTACAAACCTTTCATGATGATTTCTTTCTTTGACCTCTCAGTGACTAGGCATCTTGTTCCTTAACTGTGAACTGGGGGGGGGGGGATGCTTTAGTAGCTCAATGAGCGCCTTCTAGGCCACTTTCAAAATGGCTTATTCTTCTGGTTTCCATGGTGACAATTAATGCTGTTTCAAGGCATTGTTCCAGTCTCTATTTGGACAGAATTTTGGGGTGTGATTTTTCACACACACACACACACACACACACACACACACACACACACACACACACACACACACACACACACACACACACACACACACACACTTAAAGTAGAAAAGTTCAGGAAACATTAATCACAAGTTTTTCCAGCTAATCTTTTCAAAATTCTTGCTTATGTTGCAACAAATAGAGTTTTCCTTAAACTTTAAAAAATTATGAATGAACTAGACATGTTTTACTAAATTGGGAAGGGGATGGAGGAGGGGGAAAGGGGAGGAAAGACTCAAAATTCCTAAGCATAAAGCATATTGCTGTGTTTTTCTCTTTAGTAGATTCAAAATAAAGCATCATTTGTTCCTAGGTACATGTAGCTAGGATAGGATTTTTCCTATCAAGGATTTCCCCACACACACAGATGCAACAAACAGTTAAATATTAATTGTTTTATTTATTGCAGCCACTATGAGTCAGAGGAAAGGGGAGAAAGGAAAGGGAAATCCTGTGACTTTTCAAAAATGTAGTCTCATTTTTGGCTATTGAACAGTAATCTATATCATAGCATGTGCAGCCTGTCACAATGGAGCAGTGTTTGCTCACTTAATGCTAAGGATAGAATGAATATGAAGATTAAATTATCTTCTCGCCACAGGATAAAGAAGCTCTACTAGACAAAGGTTGTGCAGCACTGATAGAACTGGGTAGCTAATTTCACCTTAGAGTGAAGGTGTCTGATGGTGCTTAAAAAACCCATTAGCAATACCATGTGGGGCCATCAGAACTGTAGTTCAGCAATGCAGTAGGTGTTTCTACCACATTGATATAAATAACTTCTGTTTAATTTCTATTCCTTAGAACCACGCTTCTTGTTCTTTCCACAACCAATATTTCTTGCAATTAAAGGTGGAGTGGGCAGAGTTACCTGCCATTGTGTATAATGCATTGTGTATCCATCACCATCTTTTGCCATGTAATTTATACAGTAGGTTTCACAATGTGGAAGACAGAAAAGCATATAGAAAGCCTACCTTTTTTAAAAATGTAATCATCTTTTACAGCATCTGTCACAGGACCCCTTTATACTATGCTATATAGCAGAACCACTTTCTTAAACACAAAAACTAAATGATGCGTATTAAGTCTTTATGATAACTACAACATTATGGTTAGGAAACATATGCTACCCATTTTGTTTAGTTATTGATCTTCCCAACTCAACAACGTCGCCAAAATCCTATGCAGCCAAGAGCAGCTGAACCTAACCTGTCACAGGTAAAAAATATGAACATCCCAAATCCACAACTGTGTCAGACCGCTAGAGGATTCCCTTAATCTATTAATCTACTTGGCAAAAGAAAAAAAAGAAGGATAAGAACAAGACCACAAAGAAGTAAAACCTAGTGGATTTCAGAGTGTAGTTGAAATGGACTTAGATTTCTCCTAATATTATGCATAGTTATGGAAATAATTATGTAAATCTTTTTCAGCTATATCATCTTTAAATAGAAATCAGATTACATAAAGCAGATTGTAATCTCCCCTAGTCACCCTTTCCAGCTGAAAAGGCAATCATATAGAGCCAACAAGCATACTTGTTGGCAATTTTAGCCAAGGAAGATGGTTATCTGCTGTGTGATCCAGTCCTGTAATTCCCAACCTGATTGCCTCTTGTTAATGCAAATTTTTAGAAACTACGGCTCCTGGTTTCTTTTCACATATCAAAAAAGACAAGTTCCTGTTATAAATCTAGACAATCCCTTGGTTGCCTGTTATGCATATTCATGCTTATTTTGGATACACCAACACCTGATCAGTGTTCATTAATAATGAGAAATGCTTTAAATCACCTCATTTAAAACATTTTGCTCTGTGATCCACAAATGACTAATATTTGAAGTTGGCAAAATATAAATGATGTTCATGAGCAGTGCAAATGAAAGATTAAAATATGAAACTAACAATATGCAAACATATTCATGCAAATACTGAGGATCTATTAGCTGAAACAGCGATTTCACACCTTTCTTGTTTTCTGTTAAGTAGTCTCCAATTGTATTTTTGTTTGTTTGTCAACGTACGTGTTCATGGATGTGGCAAGAGCGCCCATGTTTTAAAGATTCTTCGGTTTGAGTTTGTTATTCTGAGCTTCAATTTTTTTGAAAAAAAATCCAGCAGGAGTAGCTTTCTTCTCTGAGTTTGAAGGAAAGAAAACAGAATGTTTTGCATTCAATTTGCTAATAGCTGCGCATGATTTATACAGAGCTTTTAAATGCTTTTTGGATAATTGTTCTACATACTAGGATCCAAAGAAAATGTACATTCTTGGCACTCTTTCTTCTCTTCACCCTTTCAAAAATATTAAACAAAAACAAGAAATTATGTGTGTGAAGGTATGTGAACAGGGCCAAAGGCCTTCATCTAGCCAGATGAAGTTCTGTGGGACAACATGAAGTGGCTAGGGTTAGCAAGAGTTCTGGCAATCAGCAAAACCTGCAGAACACATACATAGAATGGTGGTCCCCAACCTGAAGATTTCCAGCTGCTTGCACAGCAATTACCATTATCTTCAGCTAAAATGAACAGTTTTAATCCAACACATCTATAAGACACCAGGTTGAGGAAAGATGCCATAGAATAACCAGCTCCCGACTCTTGACTGTGTGGATGTCCCTGAATGCATATATTTAGCCTCTTCCATGTTAAGAACATGTTTGAACTGATTGGTTCAAAATTGGGAAAGGAGTACGACAAGGCTGTATATTGTCCCCCAGCTTATTTAACTTATATGCAGAATACATCATGCGAAAGGCTGGACTGGAGGAATCCCAAGCCAGAATCAAGATTGCCAGAAGAAATATCAACAACCTTTGATATGCAGATGATACCACTCTGATGGCAGAAAGTGAGGAGGAACTAAAGAACCTCGTAATGAGGGTGAAAGAGGAGAGCGCAAATAATGGCCTTAAGCTCAATATCAAAAAAACTAAGATCATGGCCACTGGTCCCATCACCTCCTGGCAAATAGAAGGGGAAGATATGGAGGCCGTGAAAGATTTTATTTTCCTGGGCTCCATAATAACTGCAGATGTTGACAGCAGCCACGAAATTAAAAGACACCTGCTTTTTGGGAGGAAAGCAATGACAAACCTAGACAGCATCTTAAAAAGCAGAGACATCACCTTGCCAACAAAAGTCCGAATAGTCAAAGCTATGGCTTTTCCTGTAGTGATATACGGAAGTGAGAGCTGGACCATTAAGAAAGCTGAATGCCAAAGAATTTATGCTTTTGAATTGTGGTGCTGGAGGAGGCTCTTGAGAGTCCCCTGGACTGCAACAAGAACAAATCTATCCATTCTAGAGGAAATCAACCCTGAGTGCTCACTGGAAGGACAGATCCTGAAGCTGAGGCTCTAATACTTTGGCCATCTCATGAGAAGAGAAGACTTCCTGGAAAAGACCCTGATGTTGGGAAAGTGTGAAGGCAAGAGGAGAAGGGGACAACGGAGGACAAGATGGCTGGACAGTGTCATTGAAGCTACGAACATGAATTTGACCCAACTCCAGGAGGAAGTGGAAGACAGGAGGGCCTGGCATGCTCTGGTCCATGGGGTCACGAAGAGTCGGACATAACTGAACGACTAAACAACAACAACAATGTAAGAACTCATTGTAGAGAGTACTGTAGAGGAGGCAGAACCTATTTCCTTCCTAGACCATGACTGACTAGCTTTTAGGACCTGGGGATCCCATGAGGCTACACTGTACTTTTCTGCTGATAATCCCTGCAGGGATGACACTGGGACCAGAATGGAAGGACTTCTGTGGCAGTTGTCCCTGAACTCCTGCACAAGAAAATCAAATCTTGCCTCCTCTTTATTGATTTTCTATCACATGATAAATACTTTCATTAAGGAAGCCTTCGGTTCCTGATTGTCTGTTTGTTTCTTATGCCATCATGGCCTTCAAAGTTTTGTTTTATTCTGTTTCTAGTTGCAGCATTAATGTTCTCAGTTGCTGGTTTCTAAGGGTGCACATTTACAAGTTTTTATTTGGTTTGTAGAGATGGGCATGAACTACAGTTTGGCAATTTGGCTCTGTGCCCTCATAAATGTTCCACAGGTGCTGTGCACTGCCTTCTCCTGCCTCTGTCCACTCACCCATTCCCGGGCTAAAGCATGTTTCCCTCTCCTGCCTCCTCAGTGCAATTGCCCACACACTGATCACAGCATATGCTTCCCTCCTTACCCTCATGTGGCGGCTGCCCACTTAAAGGCAGCACTGTGGGCTGCTCTGCCCTTCCTCCTCTTCTGAATGGACAGCCTAAATCCTGAAAAGCACCTCAATTTTCTCTTTGGATACAAAGAAATACAAATTGGAATGTTTGTTGAAGAAATGGGGAAATCTGATTTTGCCAAGAAAGAATTGTTGCAAAGGGTAGTGGAATGTTGAGACCCCAATCATCCTGGTGCATCCATTTTCTCTCTTCAATTTAAGGGAAGGGTTGTCTTTCTTTCTTCAGTATCCTTTGAACATGGGAAGTTAAATATATTAGAGGGCATTGCGGAAGTGGCTGGGTAGTTCTCTCCAGCAAAAATCTATCATTTTGTGAGTCTAACATTAAAAATTACTTCAGTGCCATATGAATATATACTACTAAAATAAGACATTGCCATCATTTTTAAGCATCTTGGTCTCTGTGGTTAATTGTGTAACTGAGGCTTATCTCTCTTTTTCCATTTCAGAGGTACAGCGTAGAAATGTCAATCAGACACCCCAAAAAGATGGAATTACTGAGTAAAGTTGAAGCACTGAAGAGAAGTGGTGTTTTACTACCCAAAGAGCTACTTGAAAAAGTGGATTCAATTAATGAAAAATGGGAACTGCTTGGGGTATTTGCATTTTTATTACTGTTTATGGGTTGTGTGTACTTATTTTGGGTCTTGAAGTATGCTGTCTGTCTGATTTCTAATTTGAAGCACAAATATCTCTTTCATTCAATTCACTTACAGACCTAGCAAGAAAGCTACTCATGCTATTACAGAAAAAACACATAGCATTCTCTTTCCCTGTTGTTGTTTTTTATTCCGTGCTTGTCTCTTGTCTGACTTCAATAATTTTAGTTCTTTAATGTAGAAAAAAAGTAAGTAAAATATGCCATGTATTATGGGTATGCACCAAGTCAACCATAATACAGTATATCTGATATACACTGACTGTCATGCTTGAGTGAATGTTAATAGAATTTATTCTGAAGGTACATGCTAGAGACATCTACTCTTTAACTATTTACTATACCCTTAAGATGAAAAAGTGGGGATGTCACTACATATCTCAGGTCACACTGATGGCTCAAAAAATAAATATGCAAATTTTGTACAAATTGTGAGTCTGAGGATGTAGCCAGGAGATGTTTTCCCCCACTATGTATTGACAAAAAAAAGTCTCCCCCAAAAGTTACATAAAAGTCATGACATGCTGTGATTGGTTCACACTGAGCCAAAGATGAGATATCAAAACCCAGCAAAAGATGCAATGTGACTATTCTTTTACTCAGACATCATTAAAGTGTGATGCAGTGAGTATGGTTATTGTTTGCAGTAAGTCACATAAGAGGACAAAAGTATTTTTACTATCTATTCATCTCTTTAACTGTCTTCACTGAAAATTGAAGACAGGATAACTATATAAACTGCTTAAAGGACAATTTAGAGATAAAGAGATGATGTGTTTGTCTACCATGATAATGAAACCTTAAAAACAGTAAACTATGAGGCTGGTCCAATTCCCCCACTGCATCCTTACTCTCTCCTGAGTGGGGAGTTTCACCTATGAGAAAATTCAATGTTGTTAAATATATATAGTACTGTATTGTGATAGATTGAATTGGCTCTGTAGTTTTCTTAAAAGTTGCAAGAAACAAATTTACAAAAAAACCACAAGGTCCTATAACTATGTTCCTGTCTTTTTAGTTAATTTCTTCTTTAAGAGGAATAGTTTTCTAGATAAAAAAGGATAATGAAAACAAACCCAAGAATCTCTGTCTCTGCAGACCTATGCACTCTTTAAATATAATCTATAGCAAACTGCTGAAGAATATTAAAATACATGGAATTTTAAAGCATTTGTCTCAATATTGCACCACTCTGTTCCTAGATTGTATATTATAATTGATAAGCAGTAAATTTATTCATTTACATTAATATTTTAAAGCTGATTTTCCACCCCAAAGGGCAGACAAAGCAGCATGAAAAATTAATATAAATAAAATAAGATTCAGCAAAATATAACAAACAAAAGGATAAGTAAATTAACAGTGTCTCACACACACACACACACACACACAAAATCAGGAGAATCAGCGGTGTCCATAGAAGTACTAATCAGGCGAACAGCTAACCAGCATTGAAAGCCTTTATAAATAACTCCACTAACTAGCTAAAGGGGCAAGGAAAGACTCATGGCCATGATCAGAGCTTGGAAATGTTACAAAGTTAACTGGATGATTCAGGGAGTTGTTATCCAGAAAAATAATGTTTTACAGCTCTGATCATGGTGGGTCAAGTCTTATCTTTCACACATTATTAGTGAACAGGTCAGTTGTAAAAGTATTTATTTACTTATTTATTTATTTATTGGACTTATATAGCACTCTCCGGGCGGTTTACAATTTTAATTATACAGGCTACACATTGCCCCCCCCCCAGCGAGCTGGGTACTCATTTTACCGACCTCGGAAGGATGGAAGGCTGAGTCAACCTTGAGCCGGCTACCTGGGATTTGAACCCCAGGTCGTGAGCACAGTTTTAGCTGCAGTACAGCGTTTTAACCACTGCGCCACGAGGCTCTATATTATTAACACACCGGTCATAAAACAAGAAAATAATGATAAGATTAATATATTATATAATTTAATAGGAATAATAGGACTATTAGGAATGTGTGCTGGCTGAATCAATGGTTTAAGTATCTGGAGCCAGAGTTTAGGAGTTCAATTCTTCACTGTGCTTCTGTGAGCAGAGCCAGGCTGTGCAGCTTTAGGCAAGCAGCAAAATCCGAGGGCACCCCCAAAGAAGGGAGTAGTAAACCACCATTCTACTTGGAAAACTCTGAAAAGGGTCTCCATAAGTAAGAATTGATTTAATGGCATGCAGAGAAATAATAGAGATGTGTTAGGGCTTTTGAATAACATTTCAACTCTGGTTACATCCCATATTCCCATTGCTATGACGCATCCTGGACATAGAGGACAAGATTTCCAAAGACCTCAAAGAGCAGACATAATCATGAATACTGCAGTCCCAATACTTTTGCATTTTAAATGTTATAAACAGACCTTTAAACTGGGTTTCAGAACAAACTGAGATCCAATCACAACAGAATCTTAATGACTAAGGTGTTCTGAAAGCAATCTCTGATCAGCATTGTGCATTGGCTACAGGTTTTGAACACTCTTCAGAAGTTATATCAAGTAGGGTGTGTGACAATACCTGTATAGTTATCTCATATGTGAGCATGAGAAGAATGGCAGTGGATATGTTTGCTTTCTGCAGAGAAAGGTGCAGTTGAAACATCAGCCACAACTTCAGAAGTAATGCTGGCCATAACAGTTACCTGATTATCCTGGATGTAGGCCAGGTCTAAGAGCACTTTATAGTTATGGACTTGATCTTTCAAAGGCAGTAGAACCTCATTCAAAATGGTCAGTACGTCCAATCTTGCCTACTGACAAAGAGTACCCCTGCCTTGTTTGGATTATGTTTTCCTTTGTAAAGTCAACTTCGCTCAGGATTTGCATTGCCTTCTTGCAGTCTGACAGAAATAATAGAACTGGATGTCTTGGAATTTTGTATATCAGTTTCTGCAAATGATTTGGAACCTTGTTCAAGTAGAGATCAACTAATGAACAATAGTTCAGTCAACTAATATTTATACAGTACTGCAAAGTTTTAATTGTCACCATAATCTAGGCCACTGGTTCTTAACCTTGGGTTACTCAGGAGTTTTGGACTGCAACTCCCAGAAGTCTTCACCACCAGCTGTCCTGACTGGGGTTTCTGGGAGTTGCAGTTCAAAAGCATCTGAGTAACAAAGGTTAAGAACCACTGATCTAGGCATATGTTGTTTGGAAAAGTGCCTACATTATATTTAGCATCTAAGCAACTTAAAGAACTTTTTAAAAAATGTTTAAAAACGTTTGCTGGTTTCGCCCCTGAGTTAGCTCATTGCAGAATAGAATTCAATACACTGTGCCACCAAGCTAAGCACTTCCTTCAACTTGGCACTCATCTGACTCCTAAACTGAGCCCTGAACACTGTGACAAGGAAAGGCAAGCCTGGTTCATGAGATCCCCCTTGGGCACATTGAACTGGCTATGGTCTGACAAATAATTTGGTCAATTCACTGAAAGCAAAACATTTAACTCCAGGTTACCCTTGGCAGGGTATATGATTAGTCAGCTAAGCAGCTAATAAACTTTTCTTCATTAAATAAATCAGATCTAACAAATAAAGAATACAACACTACCCTGCCATTTAAAAGGGATTTTAAGACCTTTCATTTTTGCATGCTAAATTCAAGATGCAGTTATATATCACTTTTAAAAATTAATTTCTGCATTTGTGAAAAACGTGCTTCTTCCTCTGAAACGAAATTTCATGTATAATAAGCAGTTTTTGATTGAGTTTTCTCTAATTTAATAAGAAAAACTCTGCAAAAACTAACAACACTAGGCATACTGTTTTAATTGGCATGATTACATTTTAATTGGCATGAAAAAAATTAAAGACAAGGATTTTAACTTCTAACAATGGTAAAATAGAGAGATATGGTTTTTAATATTACTTTCATCTAAGGTGAACAGTGTGGAATGGAAATACATTAGAATGAAATGTCAGTGGTGCGTACAGTTTAATCTGTGAAATTTTGTCCCCTGTGCTGAATATTACTCAGTCTCAATTGCATATTAAACAACCCTATCAAGGCAGCCATTGGCATCTGCTGTGCTGACACAAATTGTGAATTAAATGAAATTGATGTCCTCTGTCGTATATTTATGAAGACGGACCATTCTCTGAAGTATTCTGTTTATGAAGAATTTATGATTGCAAACTGTTCCAGAACAAAAAAGTGGCAATAAATTCTTTTTTGTGACCCTACCCTCCAAGGGCATTGATTTCACCTCCTGCTGCTACTTTTGTTACAGCATAAAAACAATTGCTAAAGCTGGATTCCACTGAGAACCTTCAAATTATCAATATTTGAGCCATCAAAATAGAAGGGTGTTGCCAAGAACTGTGTTTTTTTTCCTGTAATGATCTCCCAAAACACATTATTTGCACAATGCTTTAGCATAGATGAATATCTGTTGATTTAATTCAGTGGGTATTGCAGACCTTATCCGTAGACTGTCAATTCTCAAAACACTTAGTTCACAGTCGACTCAATAACTTGAATTAGGCAGCTTCTAATCTTGCCCTTCTTTAAAGATTAATTCATTACCACAGTCTGGAAAGGAACTACCTTCTGGAACTTACTTTTCATCACCCTTCGCAGACATGGCTCCCAGTTCCCTAGTAATTGTTCATACGGTCCAATGATATTCTTTGCACAGGGAGGTGGGGAGGAGAGACAAAGCAAAAGTGAATCTCTAACCCTTCATATTCAGGCTTTTATCTAATGTAGTGGAAAGTCAAGGTGAATGGGATTTCTTTTAGCTGCAAAAATAGACTGCAAGTTCATTAGGGCAGGCAAACAAGTAGATATGGTCCAATATCCTATCCTGGAGCATAAGCATAGTAACAGAAATGTTTCTACACCACAGCAGGCTCCTCTTGTGTAAACAGTCACATGTTTAGTTGCATTACCAATCACATTATTAAATGTCTTACCAATCTTGCAAGCAGTATGAGATGGGGTGGGCAAAGGGGAGCCTCCAGGAGCAGGGGAAACACTTCCTCAGTCACTTTTCTGCAGTTGTATGATTGGTCAGATAATATTATATATTAATTTTAAAATTCAGTTACCATCTATATATTAATTAATGTATGGATTCTTTTTCTATCGTCTTGGAATTATATTGTTAGAATGACACTTTAAACTAAAATTCTAGTAACTCTAAATTATTATTCAATGAACCAGTTCTCATTTTTACATAGTTTCATCTTTGTTTTAGACTTGATGCGATGTTGATGGGAGAAATCTTTTTACTAAGGAGCATTTTTGCATATGTAAAGTGACCCACCTCCAATTCCCATGAAGCTCCCCTTAGCACTGCTGTTATTACACACTATATCAAAGAGTCTCCCAGTCTTCAGAAGTGGCTCTTTGATTCTGAGGAAAAGAGCTGCAATGGGAAGGAGAGGGCAAGGAGTTCCAGTCCACAAGCATAGTTCCATGTCTGTGGATGCAAGTCACATGTTTTACAAAATTGGAGTAAGCCAATGGCTTCCTTTTCTCATTCATTGTTTGGACAATGGAATGTTGTTTGAGTTTATTGTGTTATCATGCATTCTAACACAATGGAATACCCATCTAACCAGATGTGTGTTTCAAATCTAATAAGTTCATAGAGATTGAGAGTTTCATTGGTTAAGAATGCTTACAACAGGGTCAATATGGCAATATGTGTGGGCTCAGATAATGTGCTTACCAAGTGGGTTAGACAATCACTTTGGTATATAGTTGTCTGTACTCACCCAGAATAAACTACCATGGTTCTAGTGTTATACCTACTTACTCACTGTAGACCTTAATGTTTAGAGTAAGCATGCAGAGAATTAGCCTGTAAATGGCATAAATAAGAATTAGTGTGACTATTTGATTCCAAGCTATCTCAAGGACTTCGTCTCCCTTTATGAGCCTGCCGAAGGATTAAGATCACCAGAGAATGTCTTTCCCTCTGTCTCACCATCTTCACTAGTGCACTTGGTGGGGGTATGGGAGAGGGCCTTTCCTGTCGCTGCTCCCAGACTCTGGAACTCCCTCCCACAGGAAGCCAGGCTGGCCCATCTTCGCTATTCTTCTGCAAGCACCTTTCTCTTCAGGCAGGCTTTTTCTTAGTGACTATCTAGAAGACAATAAAAGGTGTGGTTTATATTTTCTTGTTTCTAAATCTGGGTTTTTTTTTTGTCATGCTTCTAATTATTAATTATTCTTTACTATTTGATAATTTACTATTTTTAGCTTTAAATATTATGCTTTTAATGATGTAACCCATCTGAGATCCTTTTTTTAGGAGAAAGGCAGGTTAAAAATATTTTAAATAAATAAATAACATATATAATATTGATAATGTCCAGATAAAGATACTGTTGGTCAACTGTGAGATGTGCATGTTTTAGAACATAAGATTAATCTGTGGTTTCTTTCTCTGTTGCATTAGAAAACCCTGGGAGAGAAGATCCAAGACACAATGGTGGGGCACAGTGGGTTAGGTCCACGTGACCTGCTTTCGCCTGAAAGCGGCAGCCTAGTCAGGCAGCTGGAGGTCAGGATCAAAGAGCTGAAAGGATGGCTGAGAGATACCGAGCTTTTTATCTTCAATTCCTGTTTGAGGCAAGAAAGTGAAGGAACAATGAATGCTGAGAAACAACTGCAATACTTTAAGGTAATAAAATGCACACACCCAGCAATGATACAAGTTGGTTTGCTACATGGAGTGAAATGAAATATGAAGAGACTACTTGTGTTAGTCCGGCATACCTGCATATACAGTATATATAATATACACATATAATTTCCTGCACATTTGTATGGAGAGATTGCTTTTTCAATAGTAAAACTTAATTTTAGGGATAAATCTTCTGTACGTACACATTTGCAAGGATCAAAATAATTTCAGCCTTACATCTTAACTCCTTATAACTGTTGCATTGTATCTGGTGTTGGATCCTATATATTGCTTCTGCCTTAATGAAGACTCATTGTGTGATTTCTTAAAGTCATAAATTATTCTTGCATAAATTATTCTAAATGAAGGGAAAGGGAAAACATATACAGCTGTTTGCTATGCATCATGCTATGGCAAGCACCTTTGCTGTAGCAACATGGTCTAACTGTGTCTTCTTACTGGGACATGGATACTAATAAGTTGGTGTCCCGAGAAAGTCTCTTTGTTAAATTATGTGTAGGCAAATGTGGTCCTCTATATATTAGTAGATGTGACTCCAAGTCAGCATAGCCAATAGCAAAGGATGCTGGGAGTTGTGGCCCACAAGATATGGATGGCCCCCAGTCCACTGCCCCATGTTAGATGAGATGGCTTATTAACAGCATAAGATGGTGCTTTGTTATAGAATAGCTACAGTGGGGTCTTGACTTGAGAACTTAATCCATATTGGAAGGCGGTTCTCAAGTCAAAAAGTTCTCAGGTCAAATCTGCATTTCCCATAGGAATGCATTGAGAACCATTTGATCCGTATCTGCTCATTTCCGTCCATAGAAACTAATGGGAAGCTGCTATTCTGCCTTCGACCACTAGAGGGGGATATTTTGTTTCTTTTTTTCTTAGGCCAAGAAAGGTTCAGGGAGGCAGGGAAAATACAGTCCAGGCAGTACAGTACCAGGCAGTCCGAAGACTGATTCCCAATCCACTCTCTAAACGCTGGGAGGAGTGAGGAAGCAGACAGGCACCCTTTTCACTGGCCAACAGTTAACTGAAAGTTCAAATTTTGCACTTTCCCTGCCTCCCATGTGGTTTTTTTTTCAGTTCTTAATTCAAGTCTAAGTATGTAAGTCAAGTCAATATTTTCCTATGAGAGCAGTTCTTAAGTCAAAATGTTCTTAACTCAAGCCGTTCTTAAGTCAAGACCCCACTGTAATACGTTGGCATGGATTGTAATAGAATATAATCAGGTTGTTATCTGCTGGCAGTGATATATTTGTCTTGACTCCAAAGATGACAATTGAGATAGAGTCTGTTCCATCACATGCTGGGAACACCTTCTCTATTAGGTTATATGAATATTAGGATACAGCCGGAAATAAATACATTTAATACTGTTTTGCACAATATGATTTGTTCACCTATGTGTTGGGCTTTCTGAGCCTTGTGGCTTAGTGGCTAAACTGCAGTACTGCATCCAAGACTCTGCTCACAACCTGAGTTTGATCCCTGTGGTTTCAGATAGCCAGTTCAGGGTTGACTCTGCCTTCCATCCTTCTGAGGTCAGTAAACTGAGTACCTAACCCCGCAGTATGGGCAATGTGTAACCTGCATAATTGAATTGTAAGCCCAGAAAATGCTTTAAGCACAATGATGTGGCATATATCAGCAGCACATTTTGCTTTGCTTTTGCTTTGCTATGGCAGGGCATCTTTGGGTGCACATGGGAGCCAGTCAGCAGGTTTTTACTGCCCAGCTATATTTTATCTGCATTAATTATCTACTGGAATTCAGCCAGTGTAAAAGCAAAGAATCATAGACTAATTGAGTTGGAGGCATAGAACCATAGACTGAATTGGAAGGGTCTGTAAGGACTCTGCTCAATCCAGCAATCTAAATCAAATCAGATCTGAAAGATGGTTGACCAATTTTCTCTTAAATGCCTCCAGCATTGGCTAATTCACCATCTCCTGAGATAATTAGTTCCATTGCTGTACTGCTCTAACAATTAATAAGTTTTTTTCCCTGATATTCAGGCTAAAACTGGCTTCCCATAGCTTGAGTCTATTTTTATGTGTCCTCCACTCTGGGATGCTTGAGAACAGATCCTGCTCTTCCTCTGTCTGACTACCTTTCAAGTATTTGAAAAGTGCTATCATATCACCTCTCAGTCTTCTTTTCACAAGGCTAAACATGCTGAGTTTTTTCAGTCTTTCTTCTGTGTCTCTGGGCTCATGAGGAACTGGGAGGGGAGTGCCTGTAGCTCCATTGCTGCTGTGCTGCCCACTGATGGCTTTAAAAGAGAAAAAAAATCTTAAGAAAAGATGTTGATATTAACGTATTAGATGCAGTGCAATCCCAGTTTCAAAGAGATGATTCTTCCCTAAGCAATACCTATTTCTTGAAAGTTTCCAGACCTAGAGTCATCACCTAAAGGTATGTGACACATTGTATATGCCTAAAGATACCACATGCTCTTGTTATATATGTTCCTGTGCCGTCAAGGGAGATATTATCTGAAATTCATTACATCAACATATAAGGATGCCCACTATAGGATGCATATATTTATTTGCTTTAACAAGGATTTTTTAAAAGGCAACTTGAAGTTCCAGCAGCAGATGTTTGGTCGCTATTATAAACAGAGAGCTGAAGCAAAAAGATGTTTTGTCTATTATGAGAACTTGATGCTTACATACTATAAAATCCCATACAGAACAAATTGCACTAAGTTTAACTGGAGTAGGCCCACTGAATCAATGGGGATTTGGTGAATCAACTTCTTTGTAAATTCCATTGATTCAAATGGGCCTACTTTAACTTTGACTTCCTTTAGTGTAGTAAGTCACACTATATTCTGACTTGGTATAAAACAACTTTCCATGTGTCTATCTAAATCTGATGTTGATAGGTAAAATTCTTGAAAAAACAGACTTCACACAGTGCCACATATCAGTTATGGGTGCCATACCAAAAAACAAACAACGAAATAGCTCACGCTTCTGTATCTCTTACTACAGTGGTGCCTCGCTTAACGATTGCCTCGTTTAGCGATGAATTCGCATAACGATGTGTTTTTTTAGAAAATAATATGCACCGCATAATGATGTTTCCTATGGGCAATTTTCGCTTAGCGAAGTTTGGGACCATGCTTCGCATAACGAATGCGATTTTAGGTCCCCTGCTTCACTTAACGATGTTTTTTTTCAATTAAAAAAGTGTCTTAGAAGGGTCAAAAACGGTTCTAAATGCTTGGATTCGTTAGAGGACCCCCTAAGTCATGTGCAAACCTGATTTGGCTTTGATCTGACTTTTCGTTAATTTATGGTTAATTTTTTTTTTCGGCCCATAGGATCCAATGGACCTGTCAAAATCTGACAGCTCCATGCTTTCCTATGGGGGAGAAAACAATTCGCCATAAAATAACGAAAGTTCAGATCAAAGCCAAATCAGGTTTGCACACGACTTAGGGGGTCCTCTAACGAATCAAAGCATTTAGAACAGTTGCTGAGTCTTCATTAATTTTTTGTGAATTTTTTCTTCCCCCATAGGAAATAATGGAGCTGTCAGATTTTGACAGCTGTCAAAAGTTGGGGGGAAAAATTCACCCTAACTTAACGAAAAGTCAGATCGAAGCCAAATTACATTTGCACCCGTTTTAGAAGGTGCAGAAGCTATTCCAAGCATTTAAAACCATTTTTGCCCCTTGTATGACACATTTAAAATTGCAAAAATTGACTTCGCAAAGCCATTGAAATGTATTGAGTCAGCTACAATACATTCCAATGGAGGAAACATTGTTTCGCTTAACGATGTTTTCTATGGGTTTTTTCGCTTAACGACGGCAATCCGTTCCAATTGGAACGGATTAACCGGTTTCCAATGCATTCCTATGGGAAATGGTGTTTCGCATAGCGATGGTTTCACATAGCGATGGTTTTTTTGGAACGAATTAACATCGCTATGCGAGGCACCACTGTAGTTGTATGGGGGAAGGAAGTTAAATGGATTACACCTTCTCCTCAGTTCTAGGAGATCTCATATCTTCTCCATTTTTCTTCTCCTGTTCGATGATACCAATATGGTAAAATAGTGACAGACTTGGATTCAGGATTTGAATCTCTGTTCATCCATGGAAATGCACACTATGTGTGTGAGACTGGTAAAACATTCCTTAAGTATCTCACTTACCTTGGAGACCCTACTGTATTAGGATTGACACCACATTACACACAGAATATCTGATGGTGAACTACTGCTCCTGGTTAGGCTCTTTAATACGTACCATATTTGAGGTGTTTGTAGCAGTAACTCTTTGTGGCTTGGCTGTAGGCCACAGTATTACAGGCGATTGGGGAATGGAGGCCCTAACTGAGGAATTTGGAGTCTTCATCACCACTTCATTCCAAAAATGGCAAAACAAAGTTGTTGACAAGATCAGTCGCTTCGATATGTACAATTGTTGAATAATTATATCACCCCGCGGTGCAGTGGTTAAACTGCACTACTGCAGTCAAGCCTCTGCTCACAACCTGAGTTTGGTTCTGATGGATTCAGGTACTTGGCTCAAAGCTGACTCAATCTTCCATCCTTTTGAAGTCAGTGAAATGAGTACCTAGTTCACTGAAAGGCAAAGTGTTGTTTGCATAATTACATTCTAAACTGCCCAGAGAATGCACTGCCACTTTGCAGTGGTATATAACTCAAAGGAACAACCTTTCATATGATACTTATTTTCAAAGTCAGAGCCCCCAAGGTATAGAAGATTAGTATGCTCTACATGTGGGAACATATCACATTTTTTACAGAGATGTAGATAAAATAGATAAAAATTTTATGCCATATTTTTAATCTTTAAATTTAAAATCCACAGTAACTTTTCAAATTCTCTTGGAGAATTTAACCCAAGAGAAAACGGGTATAGTAAAAAATATGAAGGACATATATTACATTTGTTTCAGAAATCATTTTTTCAAGTTTTCAGGAATTTTAGTAGATAAATTGGCTGTAGTTTCATTCAAAAAAAATTATACTTAGCTAAAAATACTCTTTTATTTGTGCCTGTTATGGTGTGGAGATCATGGCTTCACAGATATACCTTTTTTCATAATATCACAAACCTAGATCACCCAATAAAGTTGAATGCATGAAGTTGCTGGATAGACAGAAGGAAGTACATCTGTGAAACAGAGCTAAGTCAAATTATGGAATTCATTTGTCTAAGATTTAATTATAGTTGCTGAATTGGGTGGTTTTAAAATGAGATTGGACAAATTCATTGAGGACTGGACTCTCAATGGTTTCTAGTCATGAGGGGTAATATGTACTCCTTACCAGAGGCAATATGCTTCTGTTCATAATTTGCCATGGTATTCAAGCAGTTGTGTTCTTTCGGTGGGCATCCTGTAAGTATCTGGTTGGCCATTATGTGAACAATCAACCAGATTAGACAGACATCTAGATTGATACAGCAGGACTCCTCATATGTTCTTATAGAACACAAACTTAAAGTAAGGCCATAGTTGGCTAAATCGCTCATTGAGATGGTTACAGTATCTGGCTGTGGAACCAGAGATGGGAGTTTGACTCCCCACTATGCATCCCTGAAGAACAGCCAGCCTGTGTAGCCTTGGGCAAGCTGCAGAATTTGAGAGTGTTCCCCAGAAGAAAGAAATAGTAAACCACTTATGAGTAGTCTCTGTCCTGAGAACCATAGAAAAGGGCACCATAAGTCAGAATTGACTTGACAGCACATAATTATTATTAGTTAAGACCATAAACTTAAAAATATTAGCCATCTGAAATAAGAGCAGATGTCAACGGAAGCTTTTCCATTAGAACAATTGTGAAGGAGGGCACAGTCTCCCTGGAAACAGGGACAGGTACGTAGGCTTGATCTTTGCTTGCTTTTCTGCCTCTTGTACCTTTCAGTAGAGCAGCTGGTGCCCTGTGGTGGGTAGGATACCTCATTGCTTGTTTTCATACCAGAAGATTTCCCACACTTAAAAAAAATATTTAAATGTAGCACTTTTAGTGGTTCTCAGGCTTTTTTAAAACACACATTCCTGTTGACTAAATAACTAATTTTTAAAGCATCACACCAGATTCATTTTTGTGGCCTAATTGTCCATATAGTCAAACAATATAAACTGATCCAGAGTAAGCAACAAACTAATAAAACAGGATGCAATGACAATAAACTATATGCTGTAAATTTTTATAACACAAGAAGCATTAACGATCTGCAGAATAAACTAACATCACAAACAGTTTGTGAGTTTGTATGGAACACACAAAAAGTTCTTATGGCTTTTCTGACATTCTCAAGGTGATTGGGTTTTTTTTTTAATTAGCTCAAAAGCACCGGAACAGCAAAACTTACAAATGAACAGGTGTCAGAACCTTGTAGCATTTCTGTTTTAAATCCAGGGTTGAGCAGCTTCTGTTAGTTGTCATATAAGGACAGTAAACAGTAGAGAATCTTTTTAAAGTAAGAGCCCTGGTCTTCCAGACTTCTAACTCATAGGAAGACCTGACACGGAAAATACTTTCCACTCAGAAGTGATTGGTGATCTCAGAAAGCACTGAGGAGTTTTCAAAGCTTGGCAGGGCAAGTGATTTATCAGTGGCTACATTACACTGTACCAGTACTTGATATTAGTAAAGGCTTATCTATATTCATTCATGAAGGTATGACAAAGAAACACATAGTTTTTTCTCTAAGTTCTTCTATAATACTTCTTCTTCCTACTATGTATCTGTGACGGACAGGTCAGGAACCTGTCCATCACAATGGAACCCTGATTCAGGAGCCAATGGCTGTACATAAAAGGTGGGACTAAGGATATATAAGAGAATGGAAGTCAGTTAAAGAGCAGTTAGAGAGGATTTCAGTTAGAGTTAGGGATGAGTTAGGGACTGGTGTTAGAGAGATGCAGTTTAGGCAGTTAGGACCAGCCTTGTGTTAGAGAAGAGTAAGAGAGAGTTAGGGAATGAGAAAAGAAATGAATAAATACCTTGATTAAAATGATTCTATCTAAGCAAATATAAATGTTACCCAAGCACAGTTGATTGCATGAATAAAATAAGACCATCCATGATTTACTTTACATGATTTACTTGTGAACACTTTAATAAACATTGTTTAATCGAATAACACTGATTTAAGAGTCATATTTGATGTAGTGAGGAGTGACTTCTCTGGTGGCAGTGGGAAAGGATTGAAAAATAAATGTCACACCCGAAAGTGAACCTGGGTTGTGTGGAGAAATAAACAGGGGAACTGGGTGCATGACAGTATCCTTTGGTAACAACGCACTACTTTAGCTGACACATTGCAGAATCTTTAAAATAATGGATATGTTTTAACAGAGTATTTACAAAACTGCATTTTTTATTCCAGAGAGACAGTGTGATAGATGCTAGCATTTTCATAATGATATAAGCCATCTGTAACCTATTATAATTTCCTCTCAGAATAACTTAATTTTCATATTATTTTATAGGAGTAGAATCTTAATTGTGTTTTTAATTTAGGAAGAGAAGTACACTACACATTACTAATTACATAGGAACATGGACTAAATAGCAGCAAAAAATATCTGTATGCTTTAAATGACATAGGTTTTAAAAAGTGCTTAACCCAACATAAGTCATGGCATCACGAAATTAAGGAATGTCACACTTGGATAATTGTAGCTTTTATGTAGAAAAAAACATTCAAAAAACATCAATTCTAGCCTTATTATTGGGCACTATCCATATATTACACTGCTGGACGCAGGCTGGGATAAATCGAGGTGCTACTTATTGGCTAGCAGTGCAAAATGCTTAACTGTTTTCAAGTAATTTAAAGCTAATTTATTTCTATGTATATTTCAAAAGTAATTTGATGAGAGTAGTTAACACATATCATCACTCCTATTGCATAGAAACTCCTAAACAATCAACACTTAAATGAAATTTGTTTTAAAAACAGGTCAGTGGCATAGGCATTTTTCACATATAAGCGGAGTGAAAAGGAAAATAAATTCTTTATTAGAAATCTGGATATTTTTAATAATAAATGCCAAAAGCTATTTACAAAGTTGTCAGTGAAATGGTGCCCTCTTAGAAAAGCATTTGGCAGGAAGATGCTCATTCTAGCAATTTGATGCATAATAGTATAAAAGGTATGGGTATAAAAAATAAAAATAAAGAATCCAGTTCACTACTTTGAAATAACTCATAATCTATTTTAAAGTGTCATTCAGTGTTTCTGACTTGCAATTAGATGGTATTTCCAAAACGTCAGTTTGAGATTTTTCTTCAACCATCATCCTAATAAAATCTGATGGCACAGATATTATATCCAAACTTTCACCCCCATTAATTAGCATGAAGGATCTCAAATGGGTTAATCAGTGAAGCTATACAAAGGGTTTCCAACGGACAGTCATGAAAAGAGCAGTATTCCTTTAAAAACCTTGTAATATACCCAAGATGGATGACAATCAAGATACCAATATATGAGCAAAGCTGTTTGGAAGGAGTAGTTTCATAGCGTATGATGTATGCTACGCAAATGAGCTTATTAGGATTCTCATCTATTTTATTATTGGTGCCCAATTTAATAGAGGCATTTAAAAAACAATATTTCTGCCTGACTCCTCAGAGGGAAGAAGATACATTGATATAATTGAAGGCAAATGATTGCATGTTGTGCCATTTAATCATGTCATTTTTCAGTGGCCGTTTCTTGCACTTCAGTGCATGCTTGCAGAATATTTAGCTTCAGTACAGATGAGATATCCATGACTGGCAACTGAGCACTGTCCATAGTTTAAGTGACGTTTTCTTTTAACCTGGAAATCAGTTAAAGGGCCCATATTTGCCAATGTTTTCTTTAGAAATCATTCACTCGGTGTATATGGTGGTGGCTATTTTGAGGGGCTTCGTAATGGTGGTTGTCCTTTTCAATAGTTTGAAAAGTAAACTTTTCATCATTTATGAAGTACATCTAGTAGATTATACATGGCTTACAAGTGCAAGGATTGGAAACATAGGTGAAATCTCAAAGGAAACTTTGAATATACTATAAACAGTATGCTTTGTTGATCAGAACACAGAAGCACCAAATCAGCAGGACATTAGGCATCTGGCACCAGAGTCAGAGGCTGGGAGTTCAGTTCCCCGCTGCGCCTCTTTGATGGGCTGGACTTGATGATCCATAGGGTCCCTTCCAGCTCTGCAGTTCTAAGATTATTGTTATTATTATTATTATTATCATATCTAACATACCAAGCTCTTAATTGCACCATCAGATCTCCTGATAAAGAGTTTCTAGATACAGCACAGGTGCTGAAGTGACAACAGGGTGTGAAACTGTGTTGGGCTGCAATCGTATACATGGCTATCTGGGAGGAAATCCAGTTTGATTCAGTTAGATTTATTTCCTCATGGAAGGACAGACATAGGATCCTGCTGTTATTGTACTCCACTTTCAAATTCTGACTGACCAGTGGTGTTTTCCATAGCAAAGCCGTATCTATTTCTTAGATTAGTCATTCCTTTCAATAACTGATGGTATCTACTGCATGGTACCTATCTGCTGAGGATCCAGATGTGGAACCTTGGTCTAAATCAAAATATTAAACTGCTATATTTACATTGCCTCAGAACTCTCTGACCTATGCAGTCATTCAAATTGCTTAAATTATTTCTGACTCTACAGAGTTTGAGAAAGCGTGCATTTTCCATCATAATTAGTCTGGTCATTCTTAGGTATATTTCAAGTGAAGTGCCTCTGTGTGGTAGCTTGATAAGAAATATATATGCAAGCTAGCTTAGGACAAAGTGGAATGGATAGCAAACTTGCCAGCAGGATGATCAATGTGCAGCAGTAAATCAGAATCTCAAGTTAACACACACAAGTACAGCCATGTAAACTCTTGCTTCTGAGCAGCCAGACCTGCATACAGATTCAATTATTTTTTTAAAAAAACACACCACCTCCAGTTTATGAATGTGGGATATTGTGTTTCTCTATCCATGATTCAAACACCAGGAAATGGGGCCTGATATTGCTGTGCAATATCATGCCCTTGTTGCCAGCAGTAAAAAGGATTCCAAACTTTACACAGCAAGTGGTAGCCTGAATGTTGACAATAAAGCAGTCAAAATGGTATACAGGATATCTACTTGTGCTATTAAGGCCCAAAAGGTCTATGAACATGTTGCCTGCATTTCACTCCACATTTCTGAAATAAAAAAGAAGGGTTGGGACTTAGCAAAGATTGTCAATAGAAACCAAAGTCAAAGTCATCCATACTGTTTGAAAGACAGGCAATAAGTAAAGACAGAGGAAACAAATCAACTTACAGTGGTGCCTCGCTTAACGAGCGCACCGTTTAATGACGAATCCACATAGTGACGCGTTTTTTGCAATTGTTTTTGCGATCGCATTGCGATGTTTTCTATGGGCAAACACCGCATTGCGATGATTAGTAAGCGTTTCGCTGACTCAATAAAGGAAACAACAGCTGTTTTCAAAACTTCAGAAGAACTTATTGGTAAAAACAATATTTCTGGGGGCAACGGTAATACAGTAGGATGAGAGAATAGCCTAATATGGGACTCAATAAAGAAAGCCACTGCTATTGATTTACTAAAACGTAGCAGAGCTCCTGATGATAGGACAGTTTGGAAGTCATTAACACATATAGTCACACATTGGAAGCAACTTGATGGCACATAACTTCTTTGGAATTGTTTTCTTTAATTATCAAGTACTTGTATAGGAACAAGAAAGGTAGAATGATTAAGGAACCTAACTATAAACTGAAGGTTATGACAGGGTACAGACACCAAAGGTCTGCTAATGCTGAATACTGTAATACCATCTCAAGCCACAAAGAAAAAAAAACAGTAATTTCAAAAAAGCTTAAAAGTGAAGAGCTCACAGTTCTGACGAGCACTGCAACTGCAGTTGCTCTGGTGACTGCTGCCGCCACCGCTGATTCCTCCCCTTTAGCGATCCAGTGTGATGTAGTGGATAGATTAATGGAGTAGGATTCAGGAAACCTGAGTTCAATTCCCTGGCACTGCTATGGAAACTCACTGTGGGCTGGAACTGGTAAAATTGCTGCTTAAATACCTCAATTACATTGAAAAACCCCGTTAGGCTTACTATAAGTAAATTATAACTTGACATCTCATAACACCAGCAAAATTCTTTTTCAAATATATAGTAACAGACACAGAATCCCTCTGCAAGCATGAATCCCAAACAGCGTATTTGGCCAGGAAGCAGTTTAAAAGTTCTTTTCCTAAGAGTCATCTAATTGGGTCCTGTTTGACAGCTTCAAAAGTTCAGATTGCCCCAGACACAACTCAGTTTTCCCTTTGAAAACTTATGCCAGGACACTCTTTGGACTTAGAAATCTTGAGAGAATGTTTACTGAAAGCACTTTGGATTAGGATAAAACACAACAGCTACATGCTTTTGTAATATATCGGGAAATACTTTTAATTTGCCTTACAAAATCATATGCTGATTCCCTGAAGATAAATGGAAAAATATCCCCTGTTCTGGAGTACTGTCGCTACATTTTTTTCTTTAAAGCAAATCCATGTTTTCTTTCTCCTTTTCATACAGGCTATGACCTTTAGTTACCCTGCAGTTCTCTCACACCCATTCAGCTACAGTGTAGCCTTTGCCAGAGCCACTCTTCTTGGCAAGCTTGTACCGTGCATGCTCAGTGTTATAAGAAACTGCTGTTTCTCTCATTTGAAAGGCCTTTTAAAAGGACCAGTATCTCAGCCACTGCATCCTATATTCTTAATTTTCTTTCCAAATAAAGAAAAGTAGGTGAGACCATCAATTAACTTGCAAGATAAGCAGAATTGGTCTTTTCAATTTATGTGAGCTATTTTAAACCTGTAGTAGCTTGGGGTCACCTATTTCTTAACATAGGGAAATAGTTTTACATTTAAAAAACCATAACTTGAAAACCTTTTGTCCAAACTTGTCAGAATTTGGCACAGAGCAAACATGACTGTCTACTACAATTGTGCCAAATCTGGTACTGATCTGAAGCCCAGTTTAAAAGTTGTCATTTTTTATTTGGTCTGGCCCCATTTTTATACAGTGGGGTCTCTACTTAAGAACTTAATCCGTATTGGAAGGTGGTTCTCAAGTTGAAAAGTTCTTATGTTGAATCTGCATTTCCCATAGGAACGCATTGAAAACCATTGAATCCGTATCTGCTCTTTTCCGTCCATAGAAACTACAGTGGAACCTCTACTTAAGAACTTAATCCATCTTGGAATGGTGTTCTTAAGTTGAAACGTTCTTAAGTTGAAGCAAAATTTCCCATAGGAATGGACTGAAAACCAATTAATCCGTTCTGGCTGTTTTTTTGTTATGTAGAGGTGTGTTCGTACATTGAAGCATTAGTTCCCATAGGAACTAATGCAAAGCTGGTTAATACGTACTCTACCACTAGGGGGAGATTTTTTTTTTAACCTAAAATGACCTAAGGTTAAAAAAAGAGCAGGAAAGGTTTTTTTTTCCTGTTCTTATCTTGGATTTCTGTTCTCAAGTAGAAGCAAAATTTAGCAAATGGAGCTGTTCTTAAGTTGGATTGTTCTTAAGTAGAGACGTTCTTAAGTAGAGACCCCACTGTATCTGCTTTGTAGAATGTTTATTTGCTCTGCTACACATTGTCTGCCCAACCCGAAATAATGAGAGAAGACACAGTAATATGGATTAAACTAGGGCCACAACTTTATTAACAATTTAACTTTTAACTACCCCTTTTTACAAGGGTCCAGCCGTAGTGCTAACAGGTCTGGAACCCTCATCATTCTTGACCAACCGGTCCAGACCTTTGCCCCTGGGAGGTCCTACCCCAAGAGGGTGCTGTTGAACTGTCAGCTCCCTCTCGGTCATCCACCCAGAGTACCCAGGGTCGCCCTCTACCCAAGTCTCCAAGTGCCCAGTGTCCCCTGGGGTCTCCCTCTTTTCTCTCCCCTCAGCCAAATCTATGTAAATTCAATTCTGAGAGGAGGGCTGCCTTGCACCCTCTGGGTGCCCACCCTGGAACTCACCTGAACTTACCCTGTTTAGCACTACCCACCATCGTGACCAAACTGCCAGTGACCTATTTAGCTCCCATGTGCTCCCTGGGAATAAGAATGGGATGGGAGAAAAATGACCTGCAGCCTAGAGCCAGTTTGGTGCAGGTCAAAAATTCCCATCTGGTTCGGAAGCGACCAGCTACAGTGGTGCCTCGCTTGACGACGTTAATTCGTTCCAGCGAAATTGCTGTAGAGCGAAAACGTCGTCAAACGAAAATTTTAAAACCCATTGAAACACATTGAAAACCCCTCAGTGTGTTCCAGTGGGCTGAAAACTCACCGTCCAGTGAAGATCCTCCATAGGGGAGGCCATTTTCGGGTGCCTCTAAAGCGAAAAATGGCTCCTAAACACAACGGGGAGCCATTTTGTACACCCGGTGGCCATTTTGAAACCTGACGATCAGCTGTTTGCTGATCGCCGTGAAGCGAAAATCGGTTCCCAAAGTAGGGAACCAATCATCGCAAAGCGGGAAAACCCCATTCAAACCATCGTTTTGCGATTGCAAAAGTGATCCCCAAAACCTCACCATCAAGCGGATTTGTCATTAAATGGGTTAATCGTAAAGCGGGGCATGACTGTACTCTCATTCTTACCCTGGGTGGGAGGGAGAGTCACTCGTTAGGCAGGGAAGAGGACGGAGCAGTCCACGAGGCCCGTTTTAAAAGCTCGCATTGAGCCAGGCCTGCCTGTCACTCTTCGAGTGGGCAGGCAAAGAGTTCCCACCCAGGCAGCTCCGCGCCTTTGCAGAGTGCCAATAGCATCACTGCACTCTGGTGCAGCACTAAAACAAGCATACTTCTGTGGCGTGTGAAAGTGCGGCAGCTTCTATTCCATTTATTTATTTATTTATTTATTTATTTATTTATTTATTTATTTATTTATTTATTTATTTATTTATTTATTTTATTTTATTTTATTTTATTTTATTTTATTTTATTTTATTTATTTACCGCCCATCTAGAATGTGTCTGCTCTGCATACTTCTGCTCTAAACATTTGAGCAGAACCTAGGAAAGTAACTTTGTTGGACTATAACATCCAAGCAGTCCTCAGCTAGCATGGCCACTTTGCTAAGCTCTCTTTTCAGCAAATGGAGTTAATAAGCAATTATAAGGCTAGTTTAAAACACACAATATCCTCCAAACTGTGCATTTTTTTGGAACCTTTTGATGTAGGTTCTAACTTCAGAATGTGTACCAAATGCTTCTTTTCTGGCAGATTATATTAACAATGTACAATTTTTTTAAAAAGTGTGTACATAAACAGACACGTATCTACAAGTGTTCTCAACATGTTTGATCTCTTATGTACCTTTTCCTCTCCATTTAGTACCTAAATTCAGAAACACCTAAATTCAGATAACCTCTACTTAAAACTGTAAGCATTTTAATGTTGTGGAGTCATGACTGAGGCAATTTTTGATATATGAAGTCAGAATTTGAAGGAATCCTGTGCTTAAATCTTTAGAAAGACTCACCAAACAAAGCAAGCTGATTTGCATTCTCCTCAGAGTGAAAGAAGCTCCTGCTCTGATACTCAAATACTCACATTAGTTAAGCATTTTCCTTTTCTGATCATACAGTGTCTCTAATGTCTGTTTCTGGAATGAGAAAGATTGACAATAGAAGCTGACTGTGGACAGCAGTGATTGGCTAAGGTCACTTACATGAATTCTGTTCTGTATCCATCATTTCCTTGAATGGTTTTATTCATGATGGACCTGTAATCTTAGGGAAACTTAAGCAACAGTTCTGAACTGAACATGGTGATTTGAGACACTGAACTGTTAAACAGAATGTGAAGGTCTTGCACATGGATTTGAATGGAAATCGAAAGTATGGTGACATTGGATAAAACAGTATTTGATTTCCTCATGTGGAAAACAGATAAATAAGCACTGGCAAGGTTTGTATGGGAGGAACTATGGTGCAACCTATGCTTTAATGTTGCACCTTTCTTCCAAGAGAATTTGAAGTGGTAGTAACAAATGCCAGGAAAGTAAATATGGACAAGTTTAAGGAACATGTGAAAATCTAGCACTGTTATAAATGAAGTACGGTAATAATAGTCATGACTTTATTTCACCTAAAGTAGTGCTTTTCAGATATGTCACGCAATATACTTAAAATTCAGGAGTACTGAAAGGAGAAATTCCCCTCATTAGAGCAATAATGGAGTTCTGGCTGTTACAGGAGTTAGGCAATTTAAACAGTTATAGAATGTGTTTTTATTAATAAGTGGAACATCTGTATGAATTGTCCACCTGCTGAATAAACTACACAATGCTACTTTAGAGTGAAATGCACTTAATCATTTTAAGACATCTTCTAACAAAGCCTTATTGGGATTAACATTTAGAACAAAATACTTTTAGGCATTAAAATAAACATTCTAAATGAGATTGCATTGTTTTGTTTACCCTTGTTCATTAATAAGCAATCTGTTAACTGTTAGAGGAATCCAATTGTGCAAGAGGAAGCTGATTAGTGAGTAATTCAACTACATTATGGATATAATCATAATTTTTGTTGAAGACTCTCAATTTAACAATTGCTTTCTCATTAGCCAGAGGCATAAAAGAAAGATACGTAAAGCTATTAGATGTCACACCACTGTTTTTATATAGGAATTAGCTAGGTTTGGTACTGCTAAGCTAACAAAAATATTTGGAGGAAAATATACCTTACTATATCCTAAGTGCAAAAAATAATTGTTATTTTTAACCAATTGCAGTATTTAATTCTCCCTTTTGGCAATAGCAATAAATAATTAGGAGATTTTAGGAATCAAAGTTTTTCAGGCATGGCATCTGTAAAGAGCTCTGTTATATTTTCAAAAATGTTTTCTTTTTAAACTTTACTTCACTACCCCCATCTTTGCTGCTAAATTCTCCCTAAAAGGAAACCTGAAATGCTTGGGTGAGGTGATAGCTTGGAATATTTTTAATGGGTTTTTGTATATTCATCTGTGGTGTCCTGCAGAGAGAAACAGATGTTGTCACATTACATGCTTTATATAGCCCAGTAAACTTCTGCATGCTATGATATAGGAGCAGAAGATACTAGGTTTGAAGCAATACAGCAGGGGAAACACATCTTGATCTTCCTAGATATTTGTGGTATTTTATCCATAGTGTATCCCTTCAGAAGATGAGTAGCACAAATTTTATTAAAGTTTCTTTATATATCCCATAAGGAGTACAACGTAGAGTATGTTAGGCATTCTTCTGCAGTGTAATTCCATGCATATTTATTCAGGAATCTATGTTCCCTGCACCAGCAGAGCTATTTACTGCTAGCATAGGGTTGCTTCCATTCCAGCCTGATTCCCTTTGATGGCCACTCATAGGATTCCTCATATTTAACATTGCAGTTTTTATATCTATTTAAATTAACATTTACTCCCATATATAGGACTGCAGCTCTAAGCTTTGAGAGTTTAAAAGTTTTACCTGACCACTGCATAAGAGCCCCATGGTGCAGTGGGTAAACTGCCCATCACCTGAGTTCGGTCTGGACAGGTTCAAGTAACTGGCTCAATGCTCACTCTGCCTTCCATCCTTCCAAGGTCAGTAAAATGAGTTCCCAGCTTGCTGGGAAGCAAAACATTGTCTGCATAGTTATGTTGCAAACTGCCCAGAGAGCGCTTTAGCACTATGGGGCAATATATAAGTCAAAACAGCAACTTGTTCCAAATACTTCCATCCAAGGAGAAAAATTATTGCCATTGGCGGGAATCCCAATACGTATTGGTTCTTGGGTAATTCAGCCATTCTAAGCTTCAATGGCAAATGACCTCAAATTAAGAAGTCACTATTGGTATCAGCTGTGGTATGCTGACTCTTGCAGCTCAGTGAAGGCCTACACTGACCTAGCAGCAGTCAGCCACTGAGATTTATCCTAAAGCAGTGGTCCCCAACCTTGGGCCTCCAGATGTTCTTCAACTTCAACTCCCAGAAATCCTGGCCAGCAGAGGTGGTGGTGAAGGCTTCGGGGAGTTGTAGTTCAAGAACACCTAGGAGCCCAAAGTTGGGGACCACTGTCCTAAAGGGTATAACTGATTGGATTCTGGCCACTATAAGAAAAAATCACACCTTTTAAAAATGTAACCTTTTATTTGTATAGGTTTTCAAGGACTGTAGCCCCCTTCTTCTACTGCATGGATTGCTGCCTTGTCGTGGCAAAGGGGATTGAGTAATTCAGAGAAGCTATGGGCTATGCCATGCAAGGACACCCAAGACGGACAGGTCATAGTGGAGAGTTCTGACTAGATGCAATCCACCTGGAGTAGAAATTGGCAAGCCGCTCCAGTATCTTTGCCAAGAATACCCCATGAATAGAAACAAAAGGATAAAAGATATGACGCTGGAAGATGGGACCCACAGGTCGGAAGGAGTCCAACATGCTACTCAGGAAGAGTGGAGGACAAGTACAAGTAGCTCTAGAACTAATGAAGTGGTTGGGCCAAAGCCGAAAGGACACTCAGCTGTGGACGTGCCTGGAAGTGAAAGGAAAGTCTGATGCTGCACAGAAAAATACTGCATAGGAACCTGGAATGTAAGATCTATGAACCTTGGTAAGCTGGATGTGGTCAAACAGGAGATGGCAAGAATAAACATTGATGTCCTGGACATCAGTGAACTAGAATGGAAGGGAATGGGCGAATTCAGTTCAGATGATTATCATATCTACTATTATGGGCAAGAATCCCATAGAAGGAATGGAGTAGCCCTCATAGTCAACAAAATAGTGGGAAAAGCTGTAATGGGATATAACCTCAAAAATGATAGAATGATGTCAATACGAATCCAAGGCAAACCTTTCAACAGCACAATAATCCAACCACCAGTGCTGAGGAGACTGAAATTGACCAATTCTATGAAGACTTACAAACCTTCTAAAACTGATAACAAAGAAAGATGTTCTTCTCATCATAGGGGATTGGAATGCTAAAGCAGGGAGTCAAGAAATAAAAGGAACAACAGGTACGTTTGCCCTTGGAGTTCAAAACGAAGCAGGGCAAAGGCTAACAGAGTTTTGTAAAGAAAACAAGATGGTCATCACAAACACTCTTTTCCAAAACACAAGAGGCGGCTCTACACATGGAAATCACCAGATGGGCAATACTGTAATCAGATTGATTATATTCACTGCAGCCAAAGATGGAGAAGCTCTATACAGTCAGCAAAAACAAGACCTGGAGCTGATTGTGGCTCTGATCATCAGCTTCTCATAGCAAAATTCAAGCTTAAACTGAAGAGAGTAGGAAAAACCACTGGACTAGTGAGGTATAAGCTAAACCAAATCCTTTATGAATACACAGTGGAAGTGAAGAACAGATTTAAGGAACTAGATTTGGTGGACAGAGTGCCTGAAGAAGTTTGTATAGAGGCTTGTAACATTGTACAGGAGGCAGCAACAAAAACCATCCCAAAGAAAAGGAAATGAAAGAAAGCAAGGTGGCTGTCCAATGAGGCCTTACAAATAGCAGAGAAGAGAAGGGAAACAAAATGCAAGGGAGATAGGAAAAGTTACTGAAAATGGAATGCAGACTTCCAAAGAATAGCAAGGAGAGACAAGAGGGCCTTCTTAAATGAACAATTCAAAGAAATTGAGGAAAATAATAGAAAATGAAAAACCAGAGGTCTCTTCAGGAAAATCAGAGATACAGTGGTGCCTCGCTTAGCAATTGCTTCGTTTAACAATGAAATCGCTTAGCGATGACTTTTTCTGAGCGATCTTGCGCTCCGTTTAACAATGGTTCCTATGGGCGATTTTCGCATAGCGATGTTTGGGACCATGCTTCGCATAGCGATGACAATTTGGGTCCCCCTATTTCGCTTAAAGATGGTTTTGATAGCCTCATGTTGGCTGTTTTTTAAATGTTTAAAAATTTTAAAAAATAGTTGGTATAGTTGGCTTGGGAGTGCAGTATTTATGGCTGTGAGATGGGCTTTTGTCTTTTTCTGTAGATGGGTGATTAGTGTGTATTGTTGTGGGTGTATTGTTGTGCTAAGGACAAGAGATTATCTGTTCCTGTGGTTGATGGGTGTCATTAGCTGGTCTTTTGTGTGTAGTGATCCCCTGTCCTTGTGGCTGGGTAGAGTTCGTTGACCCTTTGCACGTTGTATTTTTGAGAGCTGGGAGCCAAGTTTTGTTGAGTTTCATACTTTCCTCTTTTTTGTTGAAACTGTGCTGGTGCTTGTGGATTTCAATGGCTTCCCTGTGCAGTCTGACATAATTATTGCTGGTGTTGTCCAGTATTTCAGTATTTTGAAACAGAATTTCATGTCCAGTTTGTTTCAGGGCATGTTCAGCTACTGCAGATTTTTCTGATTGTTTTAGTCTGTAGTCTCTCTCATGTTCTTTGATTCTGGTATGGATGCTTCATTTTGTGGTTCCAATATATACCTGGCCACGACTGCAAGGTATCCGGTATACTCCTGCGGTGGTGAGGAGGTCCCTTCTATCCTTTGCTGACCGTAACATTTGTTGTATTTTGTGGTGGGCTTGAATACTGTTTGTAGGTTGTGTTTTTTCAAAAGTTTCCCCATGCAGTCCGTGACCCCTTTGATGTATGGCAGAAATACTTTATTTGTGGGTGGCTGTTTTTCTTCTTCAGTTCTGTGTTGTTTTCTTGGTTTGATGGCTCTTGTGCTTTCATTTTTGGAGTAGCCATTTGCCTGTAGGGCCCAATTCAGATGGTTGAGTTCAGTGCTGAGAAACTGAGCTTCACAGTTTCGATTTGCTTAGTCTACCAGTGTTTTGATTATGCCTCTTTTTTGCTATGGGTGTTGGTTGGAGTTTTTGTGTAGGTACCGGTCTGTGTGGGTGGGTTTTCTGTAGACATTGTGTCCCATTCGGAGATCAGTTTTGCATAGGACCATGACATCTAAGAACGGGAGCTGGCCCTCTATTTCTTTTTCCATGGTGAATTGTATATTTGGGTGGATGCTGTTGAGATGGTTGAGAAATTATTCCAATTTTTCTTCACTGTGACTCCAAACTGCAAAGTTGTCATCCACATATTGGAACCAGACTGTGGGTGCGAGGGGTGCTGAAGCCAGGGCAAGTTTTTCAAAATGCTCCATGTAGAAGTTTGCTATAACCAGGCTGAGGGGGCTGCCCATGGCCACTCCATCTGTCTGTTCATACAATTCATTATCCCACTGGAAATAGCTGGTCGTTAGGCAGTGTTGGAAGAGGGCCTTGATGTCTTCTGGAAATATCTGCTGGATGAGTGTCAGGGTGTCCTTTATCGGTACCTTAGTGAACAGGGATACTACATCAAAGCTGATCAGTCTGTCCCCAGGTTTGGGTTTTAGGGTGCTGATCTTGCTTATGAAATGCCCTGAGTCCTTGATGTAGGATGAGGTTTGTCCAATGTGGGTCTGTAGGAGGGTCGCTAGGTGTTTGGCTAATTGATACGTTGGGGAGCTGATGGCACTTACAATGTAACACGATGTTTGACAAGCACAAATCAAATGTAGATAGAGTGAAAAACTAATAAAATGTATTTTTAAAAAAAGAAGAGGTGGCAAGGATACACAGAGGAATTATACCAAAAAGATTTGGATATCCCGAACAACCCAGATAGTGTGGTTGCTGACCTTGAGCCAGACATCCTGGAGAGTGTAGTCAAGTGGGCCTTAGAAAGCTTGTCTAACAAAAAGCCAGTGGAGATGATAGCATTCCAGTTGAACTATTTAAAATCTTAAAAGATGATGCTGTTAAGCTGCTACATTCAATATGCCAGCGAGTTTGGAAAACTCAACAGTGGCCAGAGGACTGGAAAAGATCGGTCTACATCCCAATCCCAAAGAAAGGCGGTGTCAAAGAATGCTCCAACCACCATAAAATTGCACTCATTTCACAAGATTATGCTCAAAATCCTACAAGGTAGGCTTCAGCAGTATGTGGACCGAGAACTCCCAGAAGTACAAGCTGGATTTCGAAGGGGCAGAGGAACTAGAGACCAAATTGCTAACATGCACTGGATTATGGAGAAAGCCAGAGAATTCCAGAAAAACTTCTGCTTCATTGACTATGCAAAAGCCTTTGACTGTGTGGACCACAGCAAACTATGGCAAGTCCATAAAGGAATGGGCATGCCTGATCATCTTATCTATCTCCTGAGAAACCTATACGTGGGACAGGAAGCAGAGTTGGACACAACTAAACGACTAAACAACAACAACAGTCCCCTTCTTGGATGCTAGCTCCATGTAATCCTGTTCCAAATGAAAAATGTTTTCCATCAAGGTGACAGGAAATCTTTGTGTCTTTTGTTACAATAGGCCACTGAATCACATGGCTAAACCTCTGGAAATGTCTACAATAATTATGTAACTGTACATAAAACAACAACAACAATCCTCAGAAGAGCAAAGGTCATCACCTCATCCAAAACTGTAGAAAGAGTAAACACCCTCCATGTGTACCACAAACTAGCAGTATCAAAGAGTATAACCAAATCAGCCACTCACTAGACCTCAGTAATCAACCAAACTCCCAACATTCCTCGAAAGATCATGCAGAGGAAGGTTACCTGCACTGGCTTCACAGTTGGTTCAATGTTTCCATCCAGGCTGAAGCTCTTGGTGTAGAAGCTGAGTAAGTGGTGAAAATAAAATGAACAATAAATAAATAGTAATAAAAGTGCTTCATGTTAAATTTATTTTATTTTTTTATTTATTGTATTTATTGTATTTATACCCCGCCTATCTAGTCATTTTGACCACTCTAGGCGATATTACATATCGGTAGCCAGTCTATCTGATGTATCTATCTATGGATCTCACACTACAATTTATCCAGCAAAAAAACTTTTTTAGGATATACTGGTTACCACATCGCCATTTTAGGAAAGTTCTAAGCAAATTGTCTGAGTGCCAGTGCTGCAGTTCTCCAATGCATTTCCTCCAATATACACTATGTCATGTCCCTCCATACCAACCTTTTCTGATTCCTACTCTTCCTCCCTCATCTCCCCCACCCCTATCCTTAAAGCTCATATCTGCTTACACCATCCAGCCCCCTCCGTCTGGCTCAGGTATGGTCCTTGGTCTCCACAACAGCTTCTCCATCCTGGACAGAGAGACCATTCTTAGAGTCTGTCTGATGTCTGGCATTCCTATGGTCTAGCCAGCCTTCGAGGGGTGCCGGATATGCTCAGACAATCTGCTCAGGGTGCCAGCCATGGCGAACCCATCACAGGAGTACATAGGTGTGGGAATGTGCGCCATAACTTACATGTTTCTTATCACGTATTCATGTATTGTACCACGTTAATGTTCTTGTGAGGCTTGTTGCTGGGCAGAATAGACAAAACGCCCTATTGTTCCAGGCCATTTTAGTTATGTAACTGACAGTTATGTAACTTACAAGACAATAAAAGGAGGTGCAGGGCATGGCTGGGAAGACAGAGTGAACAGTGAAGAGTGATCCTGTACCTCAGCCAGTGATCCTGAGCATGCTTTGAACTTGATATTCAGACTACAGTCCCCTTTATTCCAGAGATCTCTCCCTCCGGACCCCTTCAGAAACCTCTCCCTTCACCACAGTTTGCCGGAGCAGGATTCCGACACATAGGGGCAACTTTATTGTAACAGGTGGACCACTGCAGAAATTGTAAGCCCCCCCTTTCAGTAAAGATTTAAAAGGCATGCCCAAATGCTTACAACATTAAACCGCCTCAGTCCAAACGCCACATAGTACCAATCCAAAAATTTTCTAGAATTTGAAGATAATCATAATCTGAGACAACCATAATCTTAGTTTTATCATAATCAGTAATTGAATCTCAGACTAATGAACAGCAAAATCATCCAAAATTATGTAGTGCCTCAATCTTGACTGGGAGTTCAGGGTTGTGAACATTGGGCTTGGGACAAACCATGGTAAGTGGGATTCTCTTTCTACATTCCCATGCTGTCAGATGAAATCTCTCTTATCAAAATAACATATGTACAGTTTTTGTATGTAATACTGTTCTGGATGCTCAATCTGTGACCATATAATTATTGAACTATAAAGCTCGAAGGGACACCAAGGGCCATCAATACCAAAGCAGGAAGTCCACAGCTAAAGCATTATTTATACATAGCCATCTAACTAGACATCTTACCTCCCCTGCAAGGTTGTTACTTGTCCCAGTGTACACCTCAAGAAGTAAGAACTACAGGCTTCCAACTTTTGGAACTTAATAGGGACTTTTGTGAACAGGCTTCTGATTTGCAAGTCAGTGCAATAAAGACCAAAGGTGAAAGACTAGATGGACACCATCTTGCTTTTCTACTATGCTTAGGCAATATGTAGGCCCCCCCGCTCTTAGGCAAATATTGTGGCCTCTTTCCCTACATTCTAGCCCTTGCTTAGATGCAGGTTAATGTTACCGTATTTGCCGGCGTATAAGATGACTGGGCATATAACATTTCTACTCAAAATATAGAGTTTGTATATTTCTGAAGGGAAATGGTGGGAGTTTAGAAAGATAAGGGAGAGGAGGAGGGCAAGCGGCCGGGCGGGCGGCGGCAGAGAAGGAAGAGGAGGGCGAGGAGGAGGGCAAGCGGCCGAGTGGGCAGCGACAAGGAGGGTGAGGAGGAGGGCAAGTGGCTGGGCGGGCGGCGGCGGAGAAGGAAGAGGAGGGCGAGGAGGAGGGCAAGTGGCCAGCTGGGCGCCGGAGGAGGAGGGTGAGGAGGAGGACAAGTGGGCGGGCAGGCGGTGGCGGAGGAGGAAGAGGAGGGCAAGGAGGAGGGCAAGCGGCCGGGTGGGCGGTGGAGGAGGAGGAAGAGGAGAGCAAGGAGGAGAGCGAGCGGCCGGGTAGGCGGCAAAGGAGAAGGGCAGGCGGCTCTTGGCAGCCGGCAGGCGAGTGGGCAGCTGGCTCAGCGGCACGGGGCAGCGGGCTTTGGCCGCTCAGGCATGGCCAGCTCTGCTTCCCTCCCTCCGTCCAGACTGACTGACTGACTGCCCGCCCGCCTGCCTGCCTTCCTCCCTGGCTGGCGCGGCCCTGCGTCACTCATGGCGGCGGCGGTTCCTTGTGAAGTGCACCCGGCGTATAAGATGACCCCCACTTGGAGTCATGTTTTTCAGGGCAAAAAAGTCTTATACGCCGGCAAATACAGTATCTCCATAAAGGCATATGAAAATCTCCAGTAAAATTAGTTTTGAGTGATGTGACTCAAGTGAAGCTAACAGCAACACTATTCTTCCTTATTTTCTCAGGGAGCTATTGCACATCTTGATATTGCTTCACAAAAACTGTTTAATTTTTTAAAAAGTTTCCTGGATCCTTCTCCTTAAACACACGAGAGGTGGTATCTTACTTGATCACAACACAACTATATTTCAGTTTTACTACTGTTTATTAATATTATCCTTGATTTAAAAAATATTTTGATAGACTATATTGTACTGATATTGACCATTCTTCCATCCACAGTCCCTCTGTTGTGAAATCAAGCAGAGACGTCGTGGTGTGGGTTCAGTGTTGCGTTTGTGCCAGCACCTCCTCGACAATCAAGATACTTGCAATCTGAATGCGGATCACCAGCCAATGCAGCTGATCATTGTAAATCTGGAAAGAAGATGGGAAGCAATTGTCATGCAAGCTGTTCAGTGGCAGACTAGACTGCAGAAAAAGTTAGCAAGACATCCAGTAAGTGTTTCCTGTCAGATGTTTTTTCCCCACCATTCTTGAGGCATATATTTATATGTGGTGCTTGTTTCCAAAGTCTATCAACTTATTTTGATAGCTTCACTAAAGCTGCAAGAGCAATTAAAATTTTTAATTCATTCTGCCTCCCCTTATGTTGCATCCAAATGATGAAGGGAATTCCTGGGAATCCCCCAAACTTGACTGGAGAGTTCCAGAAACTTTTCATCTTCCAGAAACAGCCATGATAGGACTGTAGCATATGACCTCACCCACACTGCTTGGCATAAAGTTGCACTAGAGATTTCAGTCAGTATTGAAAAGCATGCTTGACAGTTGTTAGGCCCATCTTTCCTTTCTTTAGAATTCTGTATTTGCCTACAATGAACAAGCACTGGCGGCTTCAAATAATTTGTGACAGGTAAGGTGTGTGATAGTGCCTTCATCTGAAATTATCCTCCAACAGAGCAGCTGGATTTTACATGACCCTTGCATGAGGAAGGGGCTATGACTGGCTGAACTAGGAGCAGACCTGTGCCTTCACCTGCTTCCATCCCATACATGAGAGGTCTTCAGTAGCACAAGTGAAGGGAGACACAGACCAGCTGACCCAGAGCAGACCACAGATAATAATAGCATTTCTTTGAGTACACTTAAAATGTCAGCAGCTGCCAATAGGGTGCTCTGTATTTGTTTTATTGTCTTCTGTTGTGGACTTAGTTTCATATTCTAGAAGACACCGCTGTCTTTTGCTTGACACACATGCAAAAACAATTGTGGGGGAAACCCTGCAGGCTGCATAAGCTGCCCCTGAAACTGGAGCGACTCTCCATTTTTTCCAGGCTAGCTGCTGCTGTGTATAGCTGCCATTCCTCTAAATAAGCTGCCATGCGCTAATTAAGGGCTGGTGCTGCTCTTGCAGCAGGAATGCAGTAGTCTTGTGGCTCTATTTGGATAGGAATCGATTGGGAGGTGAAGTAGAGGGAGGACGCAAGCACTGTGTGTTTTCTTGATGTCGAGATGCCAGAGAACTTCACAAGCGCCACACTGCTTTGCTCTCACTTTGCCTGGGGTAACCTAGGTTTGTTGACAGACTGAATTACCTTTTACCTGGTAGGGAATAAAACTTTAATTCTGCCAAGAAATAGCAGCCATTAAGAACTCTTGGTATAGATATTTGGTTTTAATTGCTAGTTTCCCGTTTGTTTGGGAGAGACTCTCAAAATACACATACGGTAATATGTACAGGTTTCTCTGGCTATAAAAGAGCTCTCAGAATCTGAATATTCTAGCTGGAGATGAATTTAGTTTGTCTCTCTTTCTTGCTCTCTCCCATTCTCTCCCTTTCTTTCTCTCCCGGTTCCAAGTTGGCATGCTACCACATTTTCTTTCATTCAGTTCCTGTGTAGTCATTTCTTGGGCTGATCCCAAGATTGCTTTCTCTGCTTTGCCTATCTCTCTTCACTTCATGATGTGCCAGCCTTGGCAGATGAATGGTATCCCGAGGAAACAAGTTTTTTTAAAAAAATATTATTTGTGGTTGCCCACAGTGTACTGTAATATCTGAAAACAAATGGGGTATGTTTACATCTCTGATGGCATCTGACTCAGTATTGGCAAGAATCATCAGCAGTAAAAAAAATGCTGGCCTGGCTGATTAGATCATATCTTACGGAAGTTTAGGATCTGGTAGCATCTTCAGTCCATTAATATACTCAACAGCATGCAACATTTTCCTTTGTTCTATTTTCTTTTCATGATCTTTCATGGTATCATGTAGTTATTGGTGAGGAATAGTGCTAAAATGAGTTGAAAAGAGAGCATAAAATACAGTCCTCTTTTTTAAAAAACCACTTTATAAAAGATCTTCTGAAACAGTACAATTTACTGCCTTCACAGAGAAATCATATACATGAGTGCTTAAAAGAAAGGAGGGTAGGATCAAAATCATCTATTATTTATAGAAATTAATGGCATTGTCATTTAAAATACCGGTAGATGTGAATATTCTGCAAACATGGATATAATGTTTTAAAATCCTTTTCGGCATACACAAGTTAAGATTTTTCCCCCCAGGCAGTCAAAAATATCTCCAAGTTATTTAGTTGGCGAAGTCCATGGCTTCCCCAGGACTCATTGAACTCCTTTCAAACATATCTCGAAATGGCAGCTGACATACAATTGCCAACTTGAGCAATATCAAATACTTTTTCACCATCCAGTCATACATTTTCTAAAGATTATTTCATTGGATTCATTCTTTTAATTATATGAAAAAGATCAGTGGATTATTCAGGCTGACAGCCTATAACATTTCTTCTCAGAGAAACAAAACACAGAACATTATATTCTGGCCTAATTCAGTCAGTATTAAACAGTGGCCAGAATCCTACTTGTGTTTGCATAAGGTTACTGTGATTTGTCACAGCTCACTCAGTTCATTGACAAGGGGCCAGGTTGTATATCAGTCTTATGCCTTGTTTTCTACTTTGTACCAGAAGGACCACGGTACAATTAATAAATATGTCAGATATTTTTTACCCAAGAGCAGGCAACATCAAAAGCTTTGGGGGCAGCGTGCATTACGTTTTCCATAGTACATGTTAAAGGGCACAGAATACACTGACCTAAGTAGCCCAAATCTTATGAAGCGACTTCCAAGAATTCAGTTCTCTGTGACCAGGAGCCAGACCTTCCTGGGGTTCTATGCATTTTACAGTGTGCATAGTTTTTTCTTCCACATTATGTACTGGCATACTCTGCTGTTCCTTGCAAATTCACCTATGTTCTGAAATAGCATGTCCTTGATTTTAATCTGGGAGGGCAGGATCATAGCTGAAGCCCCCATATGCATTTGGTATAGATGCTTTGAGTCTTTCGGTATTAGCTGCTTCCTCTTTCTATTTCTCACTGAATGCAATGCCTGCTAGGCCACTGAGTTAATCAATAGGGGTTGGCTTCAGGCCCTGACACCTCATCAACTAGCTGCAGCAGGTGACACAAAACTTACACAACTTGAATAGGATTCCAGCAAGTGGGTTTTACGCAAAGATGGACATATTTGCTTGTGTCATCCTCAGAGACAAGAGTGAGGAATTACTACATTCTTCTCCTCACAGGAGAGGATGGCAAGGAATTTCATGGAATTATTGGACTCTCACGAATGCTGTCTTGCTGAAAAATGCCTATTTTGCCCATGATTTTGTCTAGATTGTGCCTTTTTTGTTTGTCTGTCCCAAATTAGAGTGGCTGGTGTTTTATTTAAGAATGTAAAGAACTAGATGGTTTGTTGACATCTTTCTGAAAGAAAAAAACCACCCAGTTCTTCTGTGTTTTCTCTGTGTGCTTTGTTTTTTCATAGAGAAGTGTTGCTAAACAAATTTTACTGGAATTACAGGGCCCTAAAGAGGATGAAAAGAATTTTTTTGTCTCACTCTCGGCTGGGGACAAGGAATCTCACTGGACTTTAACATTTCTTGCCCAGCTACCCTGCCTTGTCAATGCATCATGAATCAAGGAGGACGAGGAGTTTAATGAGTATTCTTTTTGTTCCCAGTTCAAGGATATCGAAAAGTAGGTTGCCTATTGCTCCAAGTGCCAGTGGATATTAAGCACATAAAGCCAAGAACACTAAGTAAAGTCACTGAATGAGTCCAGGGCAAATATTCCCCTTCACTCTAACAGATAAAAAAGAAGTTGTGTGGTCTTTCTGCATGTCCCAGTGCATAAAGACCACGCAGGACTATTGCAATTCTTGAAAGAAGGGTGGGTGATACCGTTATTAGACCACTGATACCTCAGAAGCAACTAACGTTTGAGCTTTGTCATACTCTTCCTCACAGAGCTTGCGCAGGGCAGAGGAAGAAAAGAAAACTACCCAAATCTTGGCCTAACATTAAAGCCAGGGTCTTGTAGCTTAAATGACATTCCCTTCATCTATAAAAGTGGAGAAAAGAGAATGCAATCAATCTCCTCATAAGTGAAAACTTGATATGTACAAGGTTGCAGCCTCTGTTTTGGAACTTCAACAAGAACTGCAAAGCTCAACCCGATGGGCTGTCCTCCAGGACTTGAAAACTACCCTGTTCCTGAGATATTAGTGGTCTCACTTAGATGCTACTGTACATGCAATGCAAATGTGGACACAAATTTGTTCCTTGCTTGGATTAATTACAGCTGTGTTATTTCGTTCTGGTGGATTAACAGAGCATTGGGGAAATGCACCCTACTTCCTATATTTTTAACCCTTGCCTTTCTAATTGATTATATCTCACTCTAGTGAAGTTACTGGTTGCGAGATACTGAAAGTTTGTAGGAGAAGGATGCTAGCCACCTTGTTGGAGGTGGCTGTTAAGATCATCCCTGTACAGAGTAGCCACTGACACATCACCAAAAAGGGAGACATGGGTCAACAACAAGGACAAAAGTGTGATTTGAATACAATTGCATATACCAATGTATATGTGCACATGTTAAACTAGAAATGTTTCTCATAATTGCACATTATTTTTGTAGTTTTGTGTGTCACTAGGGAAAGTGAGATGTGTGCTAGGAGGTCTGTGTACCTGCTGAGTTGGCTCTCCCAGTGCTACTGAGAATGGGCAACTTCAAAGTCCTGCTCTCCCTCCTTGTGGTTCTTTGTCTTTTAAATTGAACTTGAGTGAGGCAGCCCATCAAATGCAGAGTTGTCTTCCCTAAAAGGTGGATCTTTTTCTTAAATTATTGGCTGGTTTGAATTCTCTCTTCTTGGAGTAAGGCATTCTAGTGAACAATGGTTGCTCAACTAGTTGAAATGAACTATCTCAATGCCCTCCTTTGCCATCAACAGCATCCCAGGCAGAACGGACATGCAGTCATGTATGGGAAAGATAATACTATGCAGTTAAGCTGACATGGGAGAAGGCAGTACTTCACGTACTAAGAATTCCAATTATTTAGGGGTTTAAAGATCAGCACAAGCAATTTGAATTTCTGGGAACCAATTGAGATCTAATGTATCTAATGTAGAATTGCTGAAGTGTTTTCCAAGAAGCCAGCTCTAGCTAACAATCTAGCAATCTAATCTATTCTAAAGCAGTTTCCAAGCAGTTTTCAAGAGTAGCTCAATACAGTGGTTGTTAATAGTAGTCCAGTGTGGATGTTACCAAGACATAGATTACCATCGCTTCTTCTTCTCCATAAGATGATGCCCTAATAAACCAGCCTCACAACTCTTATCCATGGTTGACACCACATTTTTTGAATAATGATAGAAAACGTATGAATCCATATTTTCCCAAGAAATACATCTAGCTTAAATTTGGTAATCTTTTTTTCCAACCATTTCCTTTTCCTTGAATCTTGTTAGATCTTCCTGAAGCTCTGGTTACTGCTATGATAAAGGTGCGGACTCTAGCAGAGTTCTTTCCATAGGCATGTCCCTTCTAGGGCAACTCACATATGAAGTTAATTAGAAAAAGACCGCAGGCTCTTTGGTTCCAGATGATTTTCCTCTCAGGATTTGACTGAAGAAATGTATGGAAGAGGGCCTTCTCTGTTGCTGCTCCCAGACTTGGGAACTCCCTCCCACAGGAGGCAAGGCTGGCCCCCAATTTGCTGTCCTTTCTCAAGCAGACAAAGACCTTTTTCTTTAGGCAGGCTTTACCTAAATGAATGTCTGTCTGAGAGGGGTTTTTTTAAACAGATTATTATGTCTTATTGCTTTTACATGGGTTTTTAGTACTGATTTTATTTACCATTTTGAATATAATATCTGTTTAATTTTTTTAAAATATTTGTATACTTAATCCTTTTTTGCTTTTTATTTTTTTAGTGATGTAAGCTGCCTTTTTTAAGGAGAAAGGTGATGTAAAATATTTTAAATAATACAGTACATACATACATACATACATACATACATACATACATACATACATACATACATACATACATACATGCGTGCGTGCGTGCGTGCGTACGTACGTACGTACGTACGTACGTACATACGTACAAACGTACATACGTACATACATATATACAAACATACATTCAAACATAGTCTCAGTGAGCTGCAGGCCATGGAACCTTATACCAACTCAAACATGTTAGTTTTCAAGGTGGCCCAAGACCTTTTGTTGGTTTTGATTCAACAGACTAACACAGCTACCCAACCCACTGGAAATTATGTATGCTCTCCGATCTTGTTGGTCCCAGATGAGAGAAGCAATGGGTTTTGTCTTTTTCAGACTCTTGTAGGAGATAGCCCTATTGAATACAGTGAGATTAATTTTCAGACAGGCATTCATATGACTGTTCATATCAATATATTACAAAAGCCCAAACAGCAGACTCCTGTGGAAAGATAAGGAGGAATTAAGCTCAAAACTTTATCCTTACTTTACTCCCCTGGTTAAGGCTCCCAAATCTGTTCTGCCTTTCTTCCTGAAATAGTTGTAGAAGCTGCTTATATGAGCAGAATTGTCACTGTAACCAGTACTGAGGGCAAATAACTCTTCCAAAAGAGAGAATATATTTTCCTTTTTTCTATTTTTACCTTTGATTTCACTGTCTCAGCTATGAAAACTATCATGCGTAAAACACCAATAAGCTTTCCTTTCCTTTGCAACTTAGAACTTGTTAATTCCAACTAGAGGATGGATAGAAATTTGGAGCCAATATTATTTGGCTTTTGGATGCCCTGATTGGACCTTATTATCATTTTTTTGTAGTTGGTGTTGTTTTTTTTTCAATATTCCCAGTTTAGATTATTTATGTGCCTCTGTAACAGTGCTTCCTTTCCATCATGCAAATTTTTTTCTGCTGCCAAACAATCCTGTAAGTACACTGTACTATGTGTCCAGCACAATTCCCATGTGCGTTGGCTTTGAAAGTATGCTGTACATCCAGCCACATAATTGAAAATAATAAGGCCACAATAAATGGGATGGCCTTAGGGTATAACACCCAAGGGATTCAATTGGTGTCGCTCTGCATCAATGTCCATGCATCATGGTAATTGAGGTAACATAACCAATTACCACATTTTAATTAGAGTTGTAAGAACTTGGAAAAATCTGCAGTGGTGAGACAGCTTACTTAAAAAAAATACACCAAGTATTCTCTTTCCAGAAGCCTTTTTCTCAAATGCTTATTCTTAGGAGTCAAAGAGGGTGCTGAAAGTACCATTTGAGAGGAGGTTGGGAAAAAATCCCAGATTCTTTAGAGTGAATGAAAAGCAAACCTGGAAAACAAAAATCGGTTAAAATGGTGCCTTGCTGTTAAGCTGATATCCTCATCCACATCTTCTTTTGTGTTTCTCTAACACTTTAGGGGGGAGAAAACAGTCCTTCATAAATTTGGCCCTCAATGAAGTGTCCTTGTTCTCTGCCTTGCCCTGCATTTAAAAAAAACCCTCAATGGAATGATTACACATTTTGAAAAATCACCTATTGAAGAGACAAACTCACTAGCTATCACTTTGTTATTTTGGTACATGTCACTGCCCAGTACTAACAATGCATGGCATCTGAAACAGCCTAATTGCAAGCTGAATAATTATTTTGAAGAGCAAGAACTAATGGGGGAAGAATATAGTTTAAGAATTTACTATATAAAGAACTCTTTCTGCAAAGTGGTGTGAAAATCAGGAAGGAAAGTCAGTGTTCTGTAGAAAATTATCTCCCTCGCCTCACATATTCTAAGTCTTTGTTTACATAAGGAACCTGCATAACTCAGTGCATCATATAGTAGTTGCAGTGACTATAAAAAATATTATTGTTGTTGTTTAGTCGTTAAGTCGTGTCCGACTCTTCATGACCCCATGGACCAGAGTACGCCAGGCCCTCCTGTCTTCCACTGCCTCCCAGAGTTAGGTCAAATTCATGTTGGTGGCTTTGATGACAATGTCCAGCCATCTCTTCTTCTGTCCTCCCCATCGCCTCCTGCCTTCACACTTTCCCAACATCAGGTCTTTTCCAGGGAGTCTTCTCATGAGATGGCCAAAGTATTGGAGCCTCAGCTTCAGGATCTGTCCTTCCAGTGAGCACTCAGGGTTGATTTCCTTCAAAATGGATAGATTTGTTCTCTTTGACATCCAGGGGACTCTCAAAAGTCTCTTCCAGCACCACAATTGAAAAGCATCAATTCTTTGGCAGTCAGCCTTCTTTATGGTCCAGCTCTCACTTCCATACATTGCTACTGGAAAAAACATAGCTTTGACAATGCTGACCTTTGTTGGCAAGGTGATGTCTCTGCTTTTTAAGATGCTGTCTAGGTTTGTCATCGCTTTCCTCCCAAGAAGCTGCTGTTACCATCTGCAGTGATCATGGAGCCCAAGAAAGTAAAATCTGTCAATGCCTCCATATCTTCCCTTTCTATTTGCCAGGAGGTGATGGGACCAGTGGCCATGATCTTAGTTTTTTTGATGTTGAGCTTAAAGCCATTTTCTTGGGCTCTCCTTTTTCACCCTCATTAAGAGGTTCTTTAATTCTTCCTCACTTTCTGCCATCAGAGTGGCATCATTTGCATATCTGACGTTGTTGATATTTCTTCTGGCAATCTTAATTCCGGCTTGGGAGTCATCCAGTCCTGCCTTTCACATGATATATTCTGCATATAAGATAAATAAGGAGGGGGACAATATACAGCCTTGTCGTACTCCTTTCCCAATTTTGAGCCAATCAGTTGTTCCATAGCCAGTTCTAACTGTTACTTCCCGTCCCACGTATAGGTTTCTCTGGAGATATATAAGGTGGTCAGTCACTCCCATTTCTTTAAGGACTTGCCATAGTTTGTTGTGCTCGACACAGTCAAAGGCTTTTGCATAGTCAATATAGCAGAAGTAGATGTTTTTATGGAACTCTCTGGCTTTCTCCATAATCCAGCGCATGTTAGCAATTTGGTCTCTAGTTCCTCTGCCCCTTCAAAATCCAGCTTGTACTTCTGGGAGTTCTCGGTCCACATAGTGCTGAAGCCTACCTTGGAGGATTTTGAGGATAACCTTGATGGCGTGTGAAATGAGTGCAATTGTACGGTAGTTGGAGCATTCTTTGGCACTTCTTTGAGATTGGGATGAAGACTGATCTTTTCCAATCCTCTGGCCACTGCTGAGTTTTCCAAACTTGCTGGCATATTGAGTGTAGCACCTTAACAGTGTTGTCTTTTAAGATTTTAAATAGTTTGACTGGAATACCATCACCTCCACTGGCCTTGTTGTACGCCATGCTTTCTAAGGCCCACTTGACTTCACTCTCCAGGATGTCTGGCTCAAGGTCAGCAAAAATATATATATATATACTCAGCAAATAACACAGAAGGACCATAGTTCAGCAGTAAAAAATATGCCTAGTGTGTAGAAGACCTCAGGTTCCTTCTCCAGGTAGGAAAGAATTCTGCTAAAATACCTTGGTTCAATCATTAATGCAAATAGCCAAGAAATCAAGAAAACTGAGACTCGGAAGGGCAGTGATGAAGGAACTAGAAAAGATAGTCAAGTGTAAGGATGTGGACTGGAGATCAAGCTCAAGATCATCCACACTGTTATATTCATGTTTACTATGTACAAATGTGAAAGTTGGACAGTGAAAAAAGCAGGGGAAAAATCATTCAAAATATTCTGTAGGAGAGTATTACAGATACCAAGGACTGCCAGAAAGACCACAAGTCAATCCTGGAACAAATCATGAGACAGGGGCTATTGTACTTTCAGCACATCATGGGAAGACTTACCGGAAAACACTATAATTCTGAGGACAGTTGAAGGCAGCAGGAAAAGAGGAAGACCAAATAGGAGATGGATTAACTCCATTAAAGGAATCACAGCCTTTAGTTTGCAAAGGCTGGATATGATCTTTCAGAGGTCACTCATTCATAGATTTTATCATATGTTGGAGGTGACTTAATAGCACATAACAACAACACAAATTAAGGTAATTAAAAGTAGACACAATTTTTTTCTGTGCATATTTGGTACATTTTGTTCAGTTGGCAAAGCTCTCCCCACCCTGCAAATTTCTCTGCTCACATTGTCTTGTCTTGCTTGCTGGCTTTTGTCTTGCTTTGAGTGTGTGTGTGTGTGTGTGTGTGTGTGTGTGTGTGTGTGTGTGTGTGTGTGTGTGTGTGTGTGTGTGTGTGTGTGTGTGTGTGTGTGTGTGTGTGTGTGTGTGTGTGTGTGTGTGTGTGTGTGTGTGTGTCCGTCCCCTGATCATATTGAGGGTGGGGGAGTCTATGGTAGTTTTGTGTTACTTCTTTCAGACTCATACGCCTCTTAATTCTTTTTTAAAATGTTTATCACCACCTCAGGAAGATAATTTAGTGATAATTCAGAATGTCCGCGTATTGATAATTCAGAGCAGAGGAATATGCCTGGGGCTTACCTTATAGTGCATAATGGCATGTGGAGCAGGGAGCAGACCTGTTTTCTCCAGATGTAAGGAGACTTTCCCACCCCACCTTGCCTTTATCTTTCTTTTGAAGTTTCTTCAGTTTCAGTTTTGCTCAACAACCTGTTCCAAAACATGAGGAAGGAAGAACTGCTTGCAGCCTTGAGAAGCAGGAGGCATGTTGGAGACAGAAATGGGGGCAAGGGTTGAGGTTGTGCCCTGGTGTCTAATGCACCTGATACCTTCTTAGTGTCACAGGTGCATTTTATTGCCCCCTAAAAGCATTCAGGGGAGCCTCTAAGGCTGTGCTGATTTCTCGCAGTCTCAAGCAACCCTTGAATCATGATTTCCCTCATGTCTCTGTGTGACTGGGTTGTTGTTTTTTAAAAAATTCTGCCTGCCTGAAATATTTTCATCAACTCTGGGGGAAAAAAGGGAAACAGCAAAAAAGATTCTGTATTTATTCTGAGACACAGACCCTCACACACATGCACCTTAATGTACAGAGATATCTGAGGAGATCCAAAACAGCTTCTGATGGTAGACACAATAGTCAGTTTCGTATTAGGTCATTGTGCTGAATGGACAAATAAAGGGGGCTAAGAGGATGAGGATAATGGTAGAAGAGGAACTGCAAGGAGCAGCGTACCTGATTTGACCCTCTGCTGTGAGGACACTTGCAATACATCTTCCCAGGTTAATTAAACATTTGTCATGGGAATGACAGCAACAACTTCAGATGGTACAAAGTGCCAAGCTATGGTAAATTTTGCATCAGCCTGGGACAACCTCCTGCTTCGTTACTCTCTCACGCTAATTTAGCCCTTTCCAAAGAGAGCATTGAAAAGATTGAGCAGAGCTGGAATTGCAATTGACTAAAAAAAAAAACCTAGATCCATCTAAACTGGAATACTCAGAGAAATCAAGCTTCTGGAGAACTGAGGGAACCCAAACTGCAGCTCAGTTGCTTTTAGACTGTTTTAGATAAAAGTTGGAAATAAGTAGTTACAACTATCATAGCTACCTTTAGCTAGGGAATTTTGAGGTAGTAAGTTAAATGGTAATTATAAAGTTGCTTTCTACCGTAGGTGTAATGCATTTAATGGATTTAACGAGGTTCTATGAGTTAAGGCATAAAGTTACACAAGTATAATGAAAATAACATGATAGTTCCTGTAGCGGGCCAGTCTCAAGCCTCTACCCATCCAGGCTTCCAAGAGTGCTCACTACCTTTCACCAAAACTGCTGCCACCAACCTATCCTTGAAATCAAAAAGACAAGTGTTTCTTTCAAAACAAATAAAGTGTTTATTGATTTGTACAAAAATAAAAGGGTAAATCACTGGTATTAAATCAATTAGTCAATCACTGTTTCTCAGACACTAGCTCACACAGACTTTTCCCTCACTGACAGGCTCTTTCTCACTCACTCTATCAATCTCTCTCCACTCTTATCTCTCAAACTCAATCTGATCTCACACATCACACACACCTTATATAACCCAGCTCCTCCCACTTCTGCACCACTCTCCGTCCTCTCATTGGCTGAGGTTCCCCTGCCCAGCTGTGACGGACATGTGAGAGCAGAGCTGTACTCCACAGTTCCTTTCAAATATTATTTTTGAAGGGCATTTAAAGATTTTTAGGGCCATTTTGAGAGGAATCATACTGGAAAGAGTCATTTTGCAGGGAGTTATCTCCATTAGGCTTTACGCCATTCTCATACTAGTCACAAATGCTGCAGGACGTACTGTACTCTATTTTTATGAATACTGCCATAGTGCAGTATCATGATTGGCCACTAGAGGGAATCAGATGTTATCATTATCATTTGTCTCATCATGCAAGTAACTTGCTGCATTGTATCTTAAGAACTGATTTGTCATCACTGACAGGTCAGCTAAATAGAAGGAAGTACTGTACTAACAACCACCTAGCTAAAAAACAATAACAGCAACTCAGAGTGTGATGTCAAAGGAACAAGATTGAAATTCAGACTGCTTGTGAAGCAGTCCAGTGCAACGTATTTCCCAGTGATCACATGACGCACAGAAAAATGTGCTCCATGTTGTGGAATGCTCTCCCTCAAGGGATTAGGTGAACTCCCTCCCTTTTATCATTCTGCCAACAGTTGAAAACCTCTTCAGGGAAGTTTTTAATAGCTATGAGTCTGGGTGATGGGAACTCAATCATAACTATTTATGATGAAGAAGGTTATGTTTGGGTTTTTTCTGTGTTTTTAAAGTTTTTGATGCTTTTTAATTAATGGATTTTTAATAATTATTGCATTTAATAGGTTTTTAACCTATGATTTATTGGCTTTATAGGGTCACTTTTTTTAACATTGTGATCCATCTTGGGTCTCCTCACTGGGAGAAAGACACCCTACAAATGATACAACTAAAATAAAATAATCTATAGGAAATCCCACAGGCACTGCATTTGATTAGGAGGTGATTGGGTTAGGAGTGTGTCAACTGGGAACCCCCTGCCTATTCTGCCACCTCAGACAGCTGCCTCCTCCTGTCTAATGGTAACCCTCTCTCTAATGGAGCATGCAACAGAATGACTGCGTTGGTACTTCCACCCAGACACCAACTCTGGAGCTGTATGCATATGAGCATGGTAAAAGCTGGGCTGTCTCCTGCCAAGTACTTGCCTAGTTCAGCATCCTGTTTCACACAGTGACTAACCAGATACTGTACTTCCTGGAAACCACAAATTAGGCAGGAGAGCAGCAGTCTCTTCATACCATTTCCCCCCAGCAACTGGTATTCATAAGCATGTTGCCTTTGATCCTAGAGATAGTATATAGCATTGTAATAAGCAGTCATGAAGAGTGGTTTATCCCTTTGGAATCCTCTTTTTCTCAGAATAAGATTGGTTCCCAAGAAGATACTTCTGCCCACTGATCTCTGGATCAGGATGTTTCTCTAAAATATTCAAATTCCTTTCATGTACTCACAAAGTGAAATCCTTTTCCTGGCAGGAACATTAGGACCAAGTGTATTTAATTCTAATCTCTTTGCTCTTTTGCTCATATTGCCAGCTTTTGTGGTTCGAGTTGGGTTAGAATATCCAAATAGACAGGCTGGCAAGCAGTCGTACAAATATTATGAAAATTATTGATTTCTTATACCAACAGTTTGCTTTAAAATGGCGAATTATTCCATCAGTATATTCATGGCTCCTGTTAGGTCTACTCTGAATGGGGGTGGGGAATGCAAAAGTCATATCTTTTCAGGGAGCATGAAAGTGAATTTAATCCATATTTAATAGCAAACTTTTTTTAATGAAGACATTTCACTGTAATGATGTCACTGATTTGTCTAGAAATAGGTTTTCAGTTGAAAGGGATGTGGTGACGCTGCGGGCTAAACCACAAAAGCCTGTGCTGCAGGGTCAGAAGACCAGCAGTCGTAAGATTGAATCCACGCAATGGAGTGAGCTCCCATCGCTTGTCCCAGCTACCGCCAACCTAGCGGTTCGAAACCATGCAAATGCAAGTAGATAAATAGGGACCACCTCGGTGGGAAGGTAACAGTCTAAGTCACACTGGCCATGTGACCATGAAAGATTTCTCTGGACAAACGCTGGCTCTATGGCTTGGAAATGGGGATGAGCACCGCCCCCTAGAGTCGAATACGATGACAAAATTGTCAAGGGGAACCTTTACCGTTACCTTAGGTTTTCAGTTAGAGCATTGGCATTAATATGTTAACAGCAAATAATCATAGAAATTATTCGCATCAAGCACCTTGCATAAAATTAAATTATTCATTCACATATCCAATAATAAAATTACAAATCATTTAAATTTACCAAAAATAGCCATCCTCTCAAAAATAGGCTCAAAAAGTAAGAAACTGAAGAATCAAGGAATGTTGATAATTACTCCACAATATTTTCATTGACATTTAATGATCAAAATATGTTTCAAATTTAATGCAGTAATATAACAAATGAACATTTAACAAATTACTTACAGGCTTTAGCTTTTAGCACATTCATGTAGAGTTCACTTTTTCTCTGTTCTGTTTATGGCCTAATTTGGAGCTCAGTAGCACAGTTTTATCCATGCCTACTCAGAAGTAAGTCACCTTAATTTAAAGAGACTTGGTCCCAGGGAAGTGTATGTAAGGACTGCTACCTCAATTAGCATTTCAAAGCCTGCATAGAAGTCCATAGGTCATATATTTCAGTTTCTGTTTTTGAAGTTTGTTAATAATATTGCTGTCTTCCCACACACTGGATGTGGAGTTGGTTCTATTGATCTCAATGGGATAACTTCAGGGCCAAAATTGTGATTAATCTGCGCCAAGGGGTGTGCTCATGAAATATTTAAGCATAAACAAACAAACAAACCCTGGAGGATTAGAGATTACTTTTGCTATGAAGATCCTCCTACAGAAGCTAGTTACCAATATTTTAACAAATGGGTACAAGCTTCCTTGTGACTTGTGGTGTCTCATGTCATAGGGCAAAGGAGCATCTACGTAAGCTTCCCGAAACATGTTAGTATATGTGAAACATTTTGACACTTCCTTAGATTTGCTTTGTTTTCTCTCCATGTTAAGCCACTAAAATTTGCCCGCAGGGGAAAGCACTGTTCGGTATATAGTCAAAATAGAAATTATAATTTTCTGAATGTGTATACGTGTAGATTGATGGATAGACTGATAAAGAAACAGGCAGGCAAGCAAACACAAAAATAAACAGGCATCTGCAGTGAACTCAATTCCTCATGTATATTTTCATGTTATTTCTAAATACACATATGTATTCCTGTGTATAATTCACAGTAAAATGTCACTCATGAGAAACAGTAAATGGATGAGTATGTAGAATTTTCATTTTCTTTATCTATATAACGTTTGTGTCATCACAGGAGTGCTAATCCATATTCAGGCCTCCATGTTTGCTGTGCAGTAATATGTAAATTACCTAAGCAGCTGCATTAAGCAGTGTTTGTTTATTCCATTTCTTTTGGCACTGCAAGCACCTGAACCTCAGCCAAAAAAAAGCGGAAAGAAAGAAGATGTGGCTGCTTCACGGACTACTGTTGTGGAGAAATAAGTTTTGAAAGGAAACGACAAATCAGAAATGATACTGTGCTATATGAAAACAACAAATTCAAACCCAGAACTTTTCATTCCTGTAAATACTGGTATTTGCAATGTAAAGACAATGTGTTTGTTCTAACACAATGAGGACACTGAGTCTCCTCAAAAGGATCTGTTTGCACTGACTCTATAAACAAAGGTGCCACACTGAAAGCCTGTTACAATTGGCACATTGCTGTTTGCAACAGTGACTGAAAGAAGAATATAGGAAGTTTAAGGGAGACAATGTCAACATTACATATTTTGGTTTTTTTTAAGACAATGCATTTAAATACATGTGGATTTGGGCAGCTGAAGACTTTTAAGTGTAAAAAAAACACACACATTAACAATGCGTCCAACTATCTGCTTAGGCTGGCAGTCCTCCTTTCAGTCTTCCAGTCTGACACTTCCTCTTTTGTCCAGCCAGCTAATTTCCCCTCTTTTGTGAGGAGTAACTGTTTTCACACTACTGCTTACCCAGCAAGCCTACTCATTGTTTCATGCTTAATTATCTTCTTGAGCTTCACCTTCTGAGTGAAGAGAAAAAGACTCGGGCCTCCCCATGGCTCTAATGAAAGCTCAGTTTTATAGATGCACTGTGTGAATAAATGCAGTGTCTGATCTAGCAACGTAATAAATGAGTTCCTAAAGTTTATGGAGTCATCTCTTATGTGCTTATGCTGCTGGTTTACTCAGCAGTGCATCAACATGGCAGATTCTTAGGTTAAAGATTATTTATTTATTTATTTATTTATTTATTTATTTATTTATTTATTTATTTATTTATTTATTTATTTATTTATTTATTTAAATTCCTCCTAGAGCCAGAATCCACGGACATATCTCCAGGATTCATGTCACATTTAAGCTGCTTCCGTTCAGCTGAACAATAGAAAGTTACATCAGTGCTATAAATTGTGCCACTCTGCACTTAAAGCACCTGGATACTTAGAGCAATTGAAAAACGGATTAGGATTTTGTTTTTAAAAGACTGCAGTCAACTTCTACAAATACAAGTGCCTGAAACAAACATGGAGCTGTGTGACAATGAAGCTTTGTCTTGGAATCTAAAGAGCAAAACTATAATAGTTACCTCAGAATCCTGACATAAACAATACTTATTTACTGGCTCCCCTTGCATAAGTAAGGTTTTTTGACATGACTCATTCACTGGATCAAGAGCTAAGGAAAACATCAGACACACTGTACATTGGAATACCCTTCTTGCGGGACAGTGTATCCTATGAGAGATCTTAGTATGCAGGTTATAGCTTTGGCTAGGTACCCTGAATTGCTGTGTGTGCAAATTTATGCTTGGTGAGGTAATCAGATTATAGGTGATCAGATTCTGAGTCATCTCCCCCTCAACTGTGTGTGACCTAAGCCTATCATTCTCCGTAAGCCTAACTTGGAATTGTGAGCATAATGTAGGAGTCATGTACATTGACTTGGGCTCCTGTGAGGGAAAGCAGGATGTAAATCTAAAAATAAAATACATTATTCTCCTTCACATTCAAACACATATGGTTGTGCTATCAGTGGCAACATGCATGAAGCAGCTGGTTTTATTTGTGAAGCCCAGGTAGTTCTACCAGCAATGAACTTGATTTTTGAATATAAAGTAACATATATTGGCAGGGAAATTAGAACTGCCAGTTCTTGGGGGCAGGGAGTTGTCTCATGATTCCAAAGGTTTCAGTCACATTTCAGTCTGTACTGATGGTGGAGTAGCAACACCATTGGCATTTTTACTTCTACCATGACAAATCTCCAGTGGTAGAATTCCTTCTGAGCCTACTGCATCATGAACAGTCCTCCCCACCAGTTTAATACTGCTTAGTTAATTTGGAAAATAAGGTGCAATTTCTGTCTCTTTTAAAAGATTCTCTCTTGCATATGCCATACTTGTTAGAGTTCTTCCTTTCTAAGCATTCTTGAAATGTTGACCTTGAATGCAATGAAATCCCAGTAAGTAAGCCAGAAGGCAAAATGGTGAACCAAACAGTATGAAACCTATATGTGGTTGGTTATTTGCTTTTTTTGCATAAGTAACATAAGTAAAACTGCATGACATGAACTATGAATTCAATAGTTTGTGGATGCTCACAGACGACATATTGAAATGAATTCTAAGATACCTTGCTTTATTGTTGTTTCCATGGACAGGCATTGATTTACTTTTTCTGAAGGAAAGAAATGCACATTATGTACTTGAAGCAACGCTGAGACCAAAATGACATTCAAGTCCGTACACATAAACACACACACACACCTGTCATGTAACCCCTTGACAGATGAAAAGCAAACTATAGAGCAGCAAAAACAACTTCCAGTAAAATGTGCTGTGTTGCCAGATGTTATCAGCACAAATAAATCCTCTCTACCTATACAATTTGACATGTAAGCCAATGATTGTCACTTAAATTGGTTTAAAATGTAATAGAACAGAAAGTAACCACTGTTTCTGGAGGTTTTTGTTTTTTTTAGTCAGAATGTTAGCAGGGCTTGAGGAACATTAGTGGGTTAAACAGATACATCCAACTCAGTTTATAGAAACTATAAAATCATTTTTACATTGTCTTTTCTAATGGCATTGTCCCTGGTCATAATGGATTTGCTCAGGGTTGTTCTGGTATTTTTTGTTGCAGATGTAATCAGGACATTCCAGTATTTATGTCTACATACGGGAGGAGGGTGTTATTGGCTGCTGGAGGTAGTAGAATGCTCTGGGTTATCCAAGGAACACCTGTACATACATACACACATGGGGAAATTCTTCCTGAGGTCTCACTTCCTACACAGATTGGCTTCCCCTTTTGCCTGTCTTCTCAGCCTTCTCCCCGCCTTTTTCACTTTCTTTTCTCTTCTCTGTTTCTCCTGGCCTTCATGTTTTGGCAAATTTTAAGTAATTTTTGATCTTTACTTTTGTGCATTGGATGCCAAAAATATAAAAGAAAACAAAATCCCACACTAAAATCTCCTCTACCAACTTATTTTTGCCCACCTATTACACTCACATCTTCCATGTTTTCACTTATTTTTTAAATTTTATTTTCACATTTGCAGAATGCAGGAAAAGCTGGAATCCCATGAAACCTAAACAGGAGCAGCAGTAAGGCATGGAGGGATGGAGACTGACCATCAGGAAAACACCTATAAGAAGGTGTCATCAAATGACACCCCCTCACACACAAAGTACACAGATCTGTATGCATGAACCTAGTTCAGTAGCTACATATCAGCACGGTACTGCACTGGAGCAAATCAGAACAAAATTATATCATTCCTAAGGGGTGTTGTCAGAAAACCTAGAAAGCATGTTTTTCATGTCTCTCTCTGATTCTGTTGACAGTAGTCTTAACTTTGTGTCAAATGGACATGGGAATGCAGTACCTCTATCATGGGGTGCAAGAAAAGCTAAACTAATCAGAGGGGACAGGTCGTAAGTGACAGAGATTTTTAATAATACTTCCTCAGTTTTTCCTTAGGTGGTGTTTGTGAATATTTCCTTTGTCCTCTTCAACATTTGGATGGAGCTAGATAAAGTGAGTCTCTGACATGGACAGAGGTCCACAAAGGAAAGAAGGAAGCAAGGAAGCAAGCAAGCTGCCAGAATTCTGCTGATGAATTGCCACCCTTGGATATAACCCATACTACTGAGCAAAATGGACCAATGATTTTATTCTGTGAAGGGCCAATGTCTTTCCTAATACAGGGATGATGACATGTCTTAGCAAAAATCCAGGAAGCTGATAATTATCATCACTATGAAAAAGAATTTGCAAAGAAGCTTAACGGAAATATATCTTGCCCCATCTGTAATAATAGATTGCTTGCTTTCTCAGCAGGTTGGAGTGGAATGACATCTATAATATTATAACTCTTTTGCTTAGGTCTAAAAGTAGAATCTATTATTTACAGCAATCGTTCTCACCCAGCAGCATCTGAACCTCTGATGTGACCCAGAAGTAGTCTAGGTGGGACAAGGCAGTTTTGTAACAATTATTAAGAATTCACCCCATCTCCTGTGCACTCCTGCAAGAGTGATATATCCATCTCCCACCACCCCTTGCTTTACCCAGATTATCAGTTTATGACCTTTTAGCATGCAGTAGCAACCTTGTGGACTGACAACTCCCAGAAGTACAAGCTGGATGCTGAAGGGGCAGAGGAGCTAGAGACCAGATTGCTAACATGTGCTGGATTATAGAGAAAGCCAGAGAGTTCCAGAAAAACATCTACTTCTGCTATATTGACTACGCAAAAGCCTTTGACTGTGTCGAGCACAACAAACTATGACAAGTCCTTAAAGAAATGGGAGTGACTGACCACCTTATATATCTCCTGAGAAACCTATACCTGGGACAGGAAGCAACAGTTAGAACTGGCTATAGAACAACTGATTGGATTAAAATTGGGAAAGGAGTACGACGGCTGTATATTGTCCCCCTCCTTATTTAACTTATATGCAGAATATATCATGTGAAAGGCAGGACTGGATGACTCCCAAGCCGGAATTAAGATTGCCAGAAGAAATATCAACAACGTCTGATATGCAAATGATGCCACTCTGATGGCAGAAAGTGAGGAGGAATTAAAGAACCTCTTAATGAGGGTGAAAAAGGAGAGCCCAAGAAAATGGTCTGAAGCTCAACATCAAAAAAACTAAGATCATGGCCACTGGTCCCATCACCTCCTGGCAAATAGAAAGGGAAGATATGGAGGCAGTGACAGATTTTACTTTCTTGGGCTCCATGATCACTGCAGATGGCAACAGCAGCCATAAAATTAAAAGACTCCTGCTTCTTGGGAGGAAAGCGATGACAAACCTAGACAGCATCCTAAAAAGCAGAGACATCACCTTGCCAACAAAAGTCCACATAGCCAAAGCTATGGTTCTTCATCGTGGTCTTCTGTGAATGCACACAAAGGGTTAATACCAGCGCCAGCGTTGGGCCTCTCGGAACGTTTTCTAGCTGCAAGAGAAAAGTAACAATGTTTAGGACTACCCCTACTGCGCACGCCCAGCCTAACCGTCCCTCAGTTCCATTTTTCCGCCTAGCGGTTTGGAGCCTCTCGTCTTAGCTGCGTCTATTTGCGATCTATTTGATTTCCTTGGTTTTGACCTAGCTTCGCTCACGGACTACCCTAGCGCTTTTCCCCTTAACTTGGCGACTCGGTTTATTCTTGGCTTATTCGGACTGATTTTCGGACTGCTCTGCCTTATCCCTTGGATTAGTCGTTTTCGGTTTGCTTACTGCCTATGTCCCCTTCCGGGCCATTCAGCAGGTGTGTGGTGTGCGACCGCAAAATTCCCCACCAGGACGGCCACGACACTTGCCTGTATTGTTTGGGGGAATCGCACAATCCCAAAACTTGCCCACACTGCAAAGCCTTCACTAAAGCCGCTCTTAAGGCTCGCCAGCAGCGCCTTAAACTTCATCTGTGGGAGTCAACGTTGTCTTCCACGGCGCCCTCGGAAGGGGAAATGGCTTCCACTTCTCGAGCAGCTCCTGTTCAGTCGGTCGTCTCTAAAGTTTCCAAAATGTCGAAGAAATCCGCGTCGTCGAAATCGGCCGCTCCTGCTTCGAACCCCGAGCCTCCGGCTCCGAAAACTAAGCCGTCGAAGTCATCCAAAGCTAAGGCGGCCGCCCAGCTTAAAATGACATCCATTCGACTTTCTCCGAGCTCGGGTTCCATTCCATCACCGATTCTCGAGGAGTTGTCGAGACGCTTTGAGGCCTCGTCCGAGGCACCTGCTCCTCCTCCGGTTTGACGTACTGAAGTGATACCACCATCGGGGATGTCTTCCCCGACGCCGAGCCAGTTAGTCGGTGTCACTACTGGTCTCGCTTCTGCCCCACATAGCCCTTTTCCTGCGGGCCAGGGGTCGCCTCCCGTGTCGATCTCGTCCGTACACTCGGACTCGAGATCTCCTCGAGAGAAGGTACCTCGATCACCTGTGCGTTCGAGGTCGAAATCCCCTCGAGGCAAACGTTCTCGCACGGAGAAGCATCACTCCCCGAGCCGGTCCCCTTCCTCCGGCCGCTCGAGGTCGAAGTCTCCTCGACGGAAACGGTCGAAGAAGAGACATCGAGCTTCCACTCAGTCCGACTCTGGCGATCGTTCGGACTCGAAATCCTCTAAGCGCAAACGCTCTAAGAAGAAGCACCGCTCCCATCGACGTCGTAGCAAGCATCGACGTCGATCCTCTTCTTCCTGCTCGGCGGATTCCGACCGCCCTAAGCGTCGTAAGCGCCATCGACGTCGACGCGACCGTTCGAGGTCTCTTTCTTCGTCTTCGACGTCCGCATCTCGAGACCGGTACCGCAAAAAGATCCGGTACATATATTTGTCTTCTTCTTCGGAGTCGAACCGACCTCGACGCCGACGCCGGGCTATTCGAGTCGGGGACCAGCCTCCTACGATACCGGTTGCCCCTCCACCGCAACCGGTTCCTTCCACCTCGGCGCCGACCGCGGTCCCGGTTCGACCCCCGACAGCGCCGGTCGGCATCGAGAAACCCCCTCCAAAAAAGAAGAGGGATGTCTTCTCCTCTGATCCAGATGAGGTGTCCACGGAGCAGTCTTCTGACTCCGACCAGGAACAACCCCCACCCTTGCCACCACACGATTTACCTCCGGGTGATCTGGTGCTTTCAGATACGGGTGATCCTCACGCCCCTTCTCCATCTGAGGATTTTTCTTCCTACTCTCAGATGATGTCCAGACTTGCCAAGACACTGAAACTGGACTTGAATCTCCCTTCGCCTCCGGGTGAGGACTTGTTCTTCGGGGACATCAAGAAGGACAGTACCGCTCCCCCTAGCATAGCCTTTGTGCCTGTAGTTATGGAAGCCATTAAGGAGTTCTGGGCTCAGCCTGCGACTACACCTAATGTCCCTCGTCGCACAGAGCACTTCTACAAGATTCATGGGGCTGACACTCACTTTTTACTCAAGCATCCCATTCCAAACTCACTCATTGTTGAAACAAGCTGTTCAAGGCCTTCGGCCAAGGCCCACGTTACTCCAGTTGACAAGGAGGGTAAAAAGCTGGAACTCATCGGCAGGAAAATCTACTCCCTTGTCACCTTGCTACTTCGAGTCATAAATTATCAAACTGTTCTGGGGGCTTATCACAAACAGTTATGGCTCAAGCTTTTGCCAGGATTGAAAATGATACCTGAAGACACCCGGCAAGCTTTCCTTAACTCATATGAGGAAGCTCAGACGGTATCCAAGTATGAACGTCTTTCCATCAGACATGCAGCAGAGATCTCTGCCAGAGTTCTCATGTCTGCCATCTCTATCCGGCGCCACGCTTGGCTCCGTTCTGCAGACATAATGGAAGATGTCAAGTCAAAGGTTGAGAGCCTCGCCTTTGACGCTACCGGGCTGTTCAACGAAAAGACCGACTCCCATTTAGAAGACCTTCACAAGGCTAAGAGGACTGCCAAGTCCTACTCTGTTCAGACTCAATCTAGACAGCGACGCCCCCAATGGCGTAAATCTTATGGTCAGTATCAATCTTCTCAACAGTACCGTCCTTACAAACACCTACCTCAGCAGCGCTCTGGCCAGTCCTCTTCTTCTGTCCAGGGCTATCAGGGATACCGGCCTCGTCCGCCCCATCGCCGTCAACCCTTTAAGCCACCCGGCAGGAAACAAAAACAGTATCTTTGACTTTCGGCCCCCCATTTTTACCCGTTCACCACCTGCCACCCGTCTTCAACCGTTTCTTCACAACTGGTCTACCATCACAACCGACGCTTGGGCTCTAAAAATTATTCAGCACGGTTACCAGCTGGAATTTATAAGATCTCCTCCGCTCGGTTTCATAAATCATTCTCCATTCGACTCCTCGCTCGAGGAAGAAATATTATCTCTCTTACAAAAAGATGCCATCTCTACAGTACCACCCCGCGACATACACTGCGGTTTTTACTCCCGCTACTTTGCTGTCTCAAAAAGAGGAGGAGGCATAAGGCCCATCCTCGATCTAAGACTCCTAAACACTTACCTGCGACCCAGACGGTTTCGGATGCTCACCTTGGAGTCCATCATGCACCTGCTAAAGAAAAACAACTGGTTCGTCCTCATAGATCTAAAGGACGCATACTTTCACGTCACTATCCACCCCGACCACCGCAAGTTTCTTCGGTTCATCTTTCAGGGCACAATCTACGAATTCCAGGCCCTGCCATTCGGCCTGTCCACAGCTCCCCGGACCTTCACCAAGGTCATGGCCCCAGTGGCAGCTTACCTTCGTCTCAGGGGCATCCACGTTTACCCTTACCTGGACGATTGGCTCGTAGTCTCCACCTCACGAAGCCGATCTCTGAAAGACACAAAATTTATCCTGTATCTCCTTCACAATCTCGGTCTCACTGTCAACAAACAGAAGTCTCAGCTCATTCCCTCCAAAACAGTTCAGTACATAGGGGTCTGTTTGGACGCCGTAAAGGGTCGAGTTTTTCTCCCCCCAGAGAGGATACGCAAGATTCAACGAGCCATCAGGAAATTTCTTCCCCGTGCTCGGGTGACAGCCCATCACGTCCAACACCTTCTCGGCCTGATGTCTTCTACAACACCGGCGCTAGCTCACGCTCGCCTCAAGCTCCGGTCGCTCCAATCATGGTTCCTCGCCCTTTTCGACCCTATGATGGACAGCCAGAGGAAGCGCCTTCGTGTCACCCCGGAGCTCGCCAAACAGCTCCAGTGGTGGATGTACACACCCCACCTCACGGTTGGCCGGCCCTTTCGTCCACTCCGTCTCACCGTTCAGGTCACAACGGACGCCAGTCCGTCCGGCTGGGGGGCGCACTGCGGCCGTCACACCATTCATGCCCTCTGGACACCACAGGAAACCAGGCTCCACATCAATCACCTGGAGCTGCTTGCAGTTATCAAGGCCTTCAGATCCTTCCTTCCTCTGCTACACGGCCGCGGAGTTCAGCTGGTGACGGACAACACTACCACAATGCACTATGTCAACAAGCAGGGAGGAACCCGCTCTCCCTCTCTCCTGTATCTCTCCATCCTCCTTTGGGAGTGGTGTTACTGTCATCATATCTACCCGGTGGCCATCCATGTAGCCACAGAGGACAACACAGTTGCGGACACTCTGAGCAGGCTTCAACATCAAACACACGAATGGGAGTTGAACCCTCTGGTCTTCCAGGACCTTTGCCGCCAATGGGGGACCCCAGTGCTGGACTTGTTCGCATCCCCTCACAACGCGAAATGCTTCCGGTACGCGTCCCGGGCAGGTCTCGGTCTCCACTCGCTCGGCGACGCATTCATGATCCCATGGAACCAGGGTCTCTTGTACATATTTCCACCGATTCCGTTGATACAGAGGTCCCTGATCAAACTCCAACGTTCAATGACTCCGGCCATTTTCATTGCACCTTTTTGGCCTCGCCAAGTGTGGTTCCCCACTCTAGTCAGCATGGCTGTGGACTCCGTAACCCTTCCGTTGTGGCCGGACCTGCTGACCCAGGAAGCAGGCAAAGTCCTTCACCCCGACCTCGACACGCTCCATCTGACGGCGTGGAGGATCGTCCAGAAATCCAAGAGGTCTTGACCAACGCCATCAAGCCCTCCACGTCTCGCTTGTATGCCTACAAGTGGAAAAGTTTTTTGAAATTTACCCAGCAGAGGGATCTCGTCTCCTCCCCTGTATCTCTTTCTACGCTTCTACAGTATCTCCGTTACCTGTTTGATTTCCACCTGTCTATCTCTACTATCAAGGTGTACCTTGCTGCGGTTGTCTTCTTCCAGCCCAGAGCTTCTCCCTCTTCCCGCCTTTTCTCCCATCCTACCGTCAGGATGTTCTTGAAGGGTCTCTCTAACCTCCGACCTCCCGTTCGTCCTCCACTCCCACAGTGGTCCCTTCACTTAGTTCTGCATGCCCTATCCAGACCCCCATTTGAACCCATGGCTACCTGTGACCTCAAGCTGCTTTCTTTGAAAACGCTGTTCCTAGTGGCTATCACCTCTGCTCGTCGAGCTAGCGAGTTGGCAGCTCTCCGTCATGATCAACCCTTTCTTCAATTCTTTAAGGACAAGGTTATGCTTTACCTGGACGTGTCTTTTCTTCCGAAGGTGGTCTCCGACTTCCACGTCAATCAACCACTTATTCTGCCAACTTTGTTTCCGTCTCCGACTACTGATGTTGAACGCATGCTCCACATGCTCGATGTTCGACGGTCCTTAGCTTTTTATGTGTCCAGGACCAAGGACTTTCGCCTGGCCAACAGACTCTTTCTTTGTTACTTTGGCCCAAAGAAGGGCTGCCCGGCCTCGCCGTCCACGCTCTCTCGGTGGCTCGTATCTACCATCGCCCTTGCCTACGAGCTCAACCACAGAGATCCTCCAGAGGGACTTAAAGCCCATTCCACCAGGGCTGTGGCCTCATCGACTGCCTTACTCCGTGGCGTTGACCTGCCCGACATCTGCCGGTCCGCTACCTGGTCCAATGCCTCTACCTTCATAACCCACTACAGATTGGACGTGAGGGCAAGAGAGGAAACCAGATTCGGGAGGGCAGTGCTAGCATCGGCTCTTCAGTGACAGCCCACCATCCGGTTAGTAAGCGTGCTAATCACCCTTTGTGTGCATTCACAGAAGACCACGATGAAGAAAGAAAGGTTACTTACCTGTAACGATGGTTCTTCAAGTGGTCATTCTGTGAATTCACACAATCCCGCCCGGCCTCCCCTCTGTCTGTCTGTCACTGGCATCTCTATGACTCGAGGGCCTATGGCGGACAAATGGAACTGAGGGACGGTTAGGCTGGGCGTGCGCAGTAGGGGTAGTCCTAAACATTGTTACTTTTCTCTTGCAGCTAGAAAACGTTCCGAGAGGCCCAACGCTGGCGCTGGTATTAACCCTTTGTGTGAATTCACAGAATGACCACTTGAAGAACCATCGTTACAGGTAAGTAACCTTTCTTTTTCCCTGTAGCGATGTATGGAAGTGAGAGTTGGACCATAAAGAGGGCTGACCGCTGAAGAATTGATGCTTTTGAATTGTGGTGCTGGAAGAGACTCTTGAGAGTCCCCTGGATGTCAAAGAGAACAAATCTATCCATTTTGAAGGAAATCAACCCTGAGTGCTCACTGGAAGGACAGATCCTGAGGCTGAGGCTCCAATACTTTGGCCATCTCATGAGTAGATAAGGCTCCTTGGAAAAGACCTTGATGCTAGGAAAGTGTGAAGGCAAGAGGAGAAGGGGACGACAGAGGATGAGATGGTTGGACAGTGTCATCGAAGCTACCAGAATGAATTTGACATAACTCCGGGAGGCAGTGGAAGATAGGAGGGCCTGGCGTGCTCTGGTCCATGGGGTCATGAAGAGTCAGACATGACTAAACGACTAAACAACGACGAGCAACCTTGTACAGTGGATGTTTCCCCTAATCCTCTGTTTCCTCCATCTATCACATTACCATAAATGATAAGTATAATAAAACAATGCTTGTAAACATATAAATGCCCTCCATGGGAAAAAATGGACTTTCAATTTATCACATGGAGGAATTCAGGTCCTTTTCACTGATTTGTGGAACATAAAATACCAAAGATTAAGATCCATTTTTCTGAAGCATTTCCTACCTGCCAGTCCTACAAAAGGCTGTATAACTGCACACCTGAGGAAAGTGGTGCACCAGAGGTATAGGTAGAATGCATATGTTACATTTTAAGAAATGTAACATGGTTCTTAGGTCTTTATTTTCTTTTTAAAAATAAACATAACATTGCTAATTAGCTTCTGCTTTAACTTTAATTGCCGTAAGTATATGACTTTAATTATCCTTTCCTCGAGAGAACTCTGGAACAGTACAGAGTTTATACAGAGTTGGGGATGCAGAAATGTTGCAGTGTGAAACTTTTTTTCTGAGTTGCTGCTGATTAATAATGAGATGTAGGTGTTCCACAAAGAAAATGGTTCTCTGTGTGGCTGTAATACAGGGAGTATCATTTAGAACATGAACACGAGGAAAGCAGAGGTGAAATAGGCACTTCGCTCAGAAGAAGTAGCTGGCATTGCGGCATTTTTCAAAAGACAAAATCATGTCTGTTTCTAATCATGGCTCATGCATTCATGGAGGTGGGGAAGAGCTTTTCTATTGCTTCCTTCTTTGCTTGTTTTTTCCCAGAACAGTTCATCTACTTGGAGCGATTGTACTGTAGGGGAAAGGAAAGGTCATTCTTACAATTGCCAATATTTTCTTTGTCTTTGTTAACTGCCCTCAACATATGTGCATTACATGAAGGACTGCAGCAGATGTTACAAAGGACACGCTAAGAACTATAACTTGACTTTCGTAATAATTTACTGGAGGCAAAAAAATTAACCACATGTCTGTGTCTCTTCAATAGCTAATGTACTACATTTATATTTCACTTTTCTTCATATTTCAAAGTGGTAGTTGTGTTAATCTGTTCTGGTAACAACAAACAAAGAGCAAAAAGTATTACAATACCTTTGAAACTCGTAAATTTATTTTAGTGCACACTTTTGTGGATCGTAATCCCTTCCTTCAGATACTTTGCCTCATGGAGCCTTTACAGTGTTTGGAGTATTATTAATTATCATGTAACATCAAGACAATTCTGACTTATGGTGACTTTTTTCAGGATTTAGAATACTCAGAAGTAGCTTACCAATTTCCTTCTTCTGGGGGTGCACCGGGACTGTGCAGCTTGCCTAAAGCCACACAGGCTGGCCCTACTCACAGGAGCCACAGTGGGGATTTGAACTTCTAACCTCTCACTCTGCAGCCAGATACTTAAACCACTGAGCTTGACCTATCCAACCAGCTTTTGAGCTGTATAGAGGGATCATTGGTCTGCTGAAAATTCACGCTAGTGGAAGAGGGAATTTTGCATTCTAGTTGCAGGCCATCTGCCTATATCACATTTAGGACTGTTCTGGAAGATACCCCAACATAACAAAACATATTTTCAGGGGGCTAAGATCTGCTGTCGGGGAGAAATATCTTTCTTCCATTAGTAAGTACAGTAAGCATCCCTTCTGTGAGCAGATGTCATAGGATTCCTGTGCAGCAAAGAAATCCACACGGTTTCCTACTTATCAGACTTAGTCTTGCTTAACTTATACCAGTGGTCAGAGAACAGGGGTAAATTACCCCAAATGGGGTAAAAATGAAAATCCTTCGCTCCTCCTCCTCTTCTGCCCGGGAAGGGGGGGCTCAGCACCCTGATCGCCCCCTTCCTTCGACGGCGCCTCTGTGCTGGTCGGCTGGGCCTGGAAGAGCTTCTTGTTCTCCGTGCTGCCGCGGTGCTTCGACAGTGAGGCGTGTGGCCACCCCGGCGAGCAGCCACTGGAGCCGGAGCAGGAGGTAGTGTTGGGTGCCCCCGGAGGGCAAGCCAACTGCTGCTCTTTGATGGCCGCCAGGAGCCACCCGCTGGTGGAGAGGGGAGCCGCCCCCGCAGGGCCAAGGACTGAGTGCGGCCCTGCCAGGCGGCAGCGGACCGGGCAGTGAGGCTTCGGCAGCGGCACTCAACTGGTCATGTGTGATTGAGATCCTTCCTTTCAAATCAAGGGGGTAATGTCGGCGTATATAAAGTTTTTAGGGGGTAAAAGGTAAAAAAGTTCCCTGACCCCTGACTTATACAATATGCCTCCAGCACCTTTCAGATATCTGGAGACCACACACACACTGATCCCTGAACATTGGAGGGCTACACCTGTCCCTGAGATCTGCCCCAATTTCTTGTCCTTTTTTCTACCTGCACACTACCATTGTACATTCCAGAGCCTTCTCAAGTTGGTGGCAAAGAACCGGGGGGGGGGGCTCAAAACATGATAGAATTACCCCCATGCCTGCTGCTGCTTCCAGACTCTGGGCCCCTCATTTCTGTCCTTCCGCAAGCAGGCAAAGGCCTTTCTCTCTAGGCAGGGTTTTCCTTAGTAACGGAATAACTAGGAGAGGTTTTTAAAACTAGATGGTTTGCATTTTGTTGCTTCCAAATCTGTTTTATTAATGCTTTCCTGAACATTTTTAATATAATGTTTTTAATTCATTTAATATCTGAATAATTCAGTTTTTAGCTTTAATATTATGTTTTAATGATATAAGGTGCCTTAAGTAAAAATTGGGTGAAATATTTTAAATAAATACATTAATAAATTAAAAAGACACAATATAATTGTTGAGCCTTTTTTATTTTAAAGAAACATAAATATTGGGGGGGGGGGGGCGCTGTGGAGATAATGCAATCCCAGACAAGGTATGAAGGGGCCACAGAAGTCTGGGCATGCATGAATTCTGTTGCTTGCGTGTGGTCCACCCCTGCTTAGCTGATACTTTGGGATCAACTCATTCTTGTTTTCATAATGTAGTGCTTTTTCTTTTTGCATTTCTTATTCTTAAAATTTCAAAAGATGTAAACACTTGTACCTGAGGCCCTCCATGGAAAAATTCAGGTAAGGGATTAATTCAGTGGCCATTTCTAAACTTCGAATTAAGAATTACAGATTCATAGGGCAGGATCAAATGGATCTAAACAATACATGGCACAAACATTTCGGGCATCTATTAACTCATATAAGGAGTGAAAGTCCAAATGTTTACATGCTCTTTCACATTAAAACAAACAAAAATCCATCCTGTGTGTCAAAGGTAGAAGAGGATACTAGAACACTTCTTTGTGCAGATGACACCACAGCTTTTGCTGTAAAAAGAGGTTTTCTTTTTTTAATTCAATGGATGAGCATTTAAATAGTATTGACTAATGAAGAATGTGACCCTTTGGTCCCTAGAGCAGGGGTCAGGGAACTTTTTTACCTTTTAAACCCCCCCAAAAAATTTATATACGTCGACATTACCCACCCCCTTGGCTCTCGCTGTCTGCGGCCGACTCCCCCCCCCCCCCGCCGCCTCTGTGCTCACACAGCCACCGCCCAGGCAGCCAGTCTGGAGCCACCACACCACTGGGAAAGTGCGTCCTTGGCAAGGGGAGGCGGGCACCACAGGGCCAGCAAGTCCACTGGCCATAAGCTCAGGTGAGGCAGAGTGGGAAGGGGGGCTCCTCGCCAGCACACTGGGTGGGTGGATGCAGGCAGGAAGGAGAGCCCCAGCCAGGAATCCGGCAGACAAAGAGTCCAATTGGCCTGGTACGCTTCCCTTCCCACACACACTTTGGAGGCAAGGAGGGCAGGCGGGTGCCCTGTGCAGTTCCTTGCCTGGGCTCAGTCTCCCTGTGACAGAACACCCGCTTACTGTCATGAGTGCAGCTGAAGATCCGGAACCTGAAGGGATAACTGTAGCTGAGGAGAATGCTGAGCGATTAGAAATACAAACAGCTGAATCGCCTCCAGATTCTCCTCCCCCAGTAGACAGGCTGAGGGCCAGGCTGAGGGGAAGACTTATGACAAAAAGGTCAGAGGATCGCTTGAAGGCTGCCCGCAGAAACATCCAATCAACTAGACCTGAGTTCTGACAGGATGAAAAGGCTTCCAGCAGTTCAAGGGCTGTTTTTACTATATCAGCAGCTCTCAGACCGCTGAAAGTCCGTGGAAGCAACAAGTCAAACCTCTGGCTTGCATCCACACTCCTGACAACTTTGAACCTTGTTCTCTGGACCCTTGGCTTTGGACTCTGAGCCTGGACTACGTTGTGTGAGTTGGCTTTCATATTTGGATATCGGCTGTGCATTCCCTGAATTCCTGACATAGGACTGGCTTATTGGACTCTGGGAACATGACACCTACACACAGGATCATTGGAAATAAAATGCCTGCCACGACTGTCCTCATTACCCCCAGGATTTTTATTTTAACCCCATTTGGGGTAATTTACGCCTGTTCCCTGACCACTGCCCTAGAGGCTTATCCCTGGGTTCTGTGTCATCCCCCATGTTATTTAACATCTACAACCACTGGAAGAGGTTATTTGGAGTTTGGGGGGTTCAGTGTCACCAGCATGCAGACAACACCCAATTCTAGCTTCCCTTTCCATCTAAACCTGTGGAACCTGTTTCAGCTCTAGATCAGTGCTTGGTGTCAGTAATGGACTGGATGAGGGAGAATGAATTGAAGCATAATCCAGAGAAGACGGAGGTGCTCCTGGTCAGTCGAAAGGCAGAGAAGGAATGGGCATTCAACCCATGCTGGATGAGAGTTACACTCCTTCTGCAAACATAGGTGCACATCTCAGGGATGCTCCTGGATTCATCTCTGAGCCTGGATGCCCAGTCTCAGTGGTGGCTAGGAGTGTATTTGTAAAGTTAAAACTAGTGGGTCAGCTACGCCTGTTCCTGGAGAGCTCTGATCGGGCCACAGTGACACATGCCTTAGTTACATCCTGGCTGGATTATTGTAACATTCTGTACAAGGAGCTGCCTTTGGAAAGTGTTCAGAAACTTCAGTGGGTCCAAAACAGTGCCATCAGATTATTAACTGGGGCTGATTACAGGAATCACATAACACCACCACCACCCCGCTATAGTAGCTCTACTGACCTCTGGTTCAGTTCAAAGTACTGGCTTTAACCTATAAAGCCCTCAGTGAGTTGGATCCAAGTTGTCTCAAAGACCATGTCTCCCTTTATGAACGTGCTTGGGTGTTAAGATCATCAGGGGAGGCCTTTCTCTTGGTCCCACCACAAGCAGACAAAGACCATTCTCAGCTTTCCCTTAGTGATTGGCTATCTGAGAGAGGTTTTATGCCTGGTTGCCTTGAATCTGTTTACGACGTGTTGCTTTGTTTATCATTTTTAGTTTGGTATTTGTTTAATTCTTTTAAAATATTTGTATACTTACTGTTTTTAGCTTTTAAGTATTGTCCTGTAATGATGTGAGCCACCTCAAGGCCTTTTTTAAAAGAGAAGGGCAGGGTAAACATATTTAAAATAAATAAATAAATAAATAAAACAGATTGTAGATTGTATTACAGACAGCCTGTATTACAGAGACCTGGCTGGATGAAGCTGGGGGAGTTAGTTTCTCCCTGCTTTGCCCACCTGGGTTCTCTGGGCAGCAGCTGGACAGACCTGGGGGGAGCAGGGAGGTGGAGTTGCAGCAGTCTATTGTGATCCCATCCCCCTCGCCAGGTGCCTTGTCCCACAGTTTTCTGGGTTTATGTGTGTATTAAGGTGGGTGCCCAGGACAGAATAGGGATTCTGTTGGTGTACTTTCCACCCCGCTGGTCAACAGTCCTAAGCTGACTGAGTTGGTATCAGAGGTGATGCTGGAGTCCTCTAGGCTGATAGTAGTGGGGGGACTTCAACGTCCACGCTGAGACCAACTTATTAGGAGCGGCTCAGAACTTCGTGTCCTCCATGACACTTGTTTCATCACTGCCAGTTCCCTGGTGAACCACGGGAATGCTTTCTGGCCCCCACACATATAGCAGGGCACACTCTGGACCTTGTATTTCATGACAGGCAGGATGATAGTGATCTGGGTGTGAAGGAGCTCTCTGTAGTTCTGTTGTCATGGACAGATCACTATCTGGTGAAGTTTAGACTTCCTGGAACTCTTAATGTAAATAAAATTAACATATATAGATAAATAAATAAATAAAACTAATAATAATAATAATAATCTCTACCGGAGTGAAGGACCTGTTAGGATGGTCCACCCCAGGAGACTGATGGATCCAAGGGGTTTTCTGATGGCTCTTGGGGAGTTTCCTGTTGCCTCAGTAGGCGATCCTGTCAAAGCTCTGGCTGATCTCTGGAATGGGGAAATTGCCAGGGTGGTGGACACAATAGTTCCTAAGTGTCCTCTCCCACGAAGTAGAGCCAGGCAAGCCCCCTGGTTCACCAGGGAGCTGGCAGTGATGAAACAAGTGGGATGGAGACTAGAGTGACGATGGCAGAAAACTCAGAGTGAATCCGACCAAACACAGGCTAGAGGCCATTTGAAGGCCTATTTCGTGGCAGTGGCTGCAGCAAAGAAAGTGTTCTTTGCTGCTGCCATTGAATCTGCACAAAGTGGTCCAGCGGAGTTGTTTCGAGTGGTCAGGGGCTTAGTGCATGCCCCTACAAAAGAACAAAATATTGACCACTCCACAATTTGCACGACACTTTGCAGAAAAAGTCGCTTGGATCCACTCTTATTTGGGCGCTGTAATTGATACAGACCCAGTAGATGTAACTTTGGCCCCGGCTTGTCCTGTTTTAATGGATACTTTTCAGTTGGTGCAGCCTGATGATGTGGACAGGATTCTTGGAGAGGTGAATGCCACCACATGTGTGCCTGGACACCTGCCATTCCTGGTTCATAAAGGCAGCCAGAGGAGGAATGGCTGATTGGGTACAGGGAGTGGTAAATGCCTCCTTGCAGCAGGATAGGATCCCTGCTTGCTTAAAAGAGGCAGTAATAAGACTGCTACTGAAGACGCCCTCCCTCAATCCCAGTGTATTGGATAACTACCGACCAGTCTCAAACATCCCATTCCTAGGCAAGGTACTGGAGCGTGTGGTGGTTTCTCAGCTCCAGGGATTCCTGGAAGAAGCAGATTATCTAGATCTATTTCAATCTGGTTTCAGGCCTGGCTAAGGGACAGAGTGGATTACCTATGCTGGGAACTGGACAGGGGGAGTGTGTCTGCTGGATCTCTAAGTGACTTTTGATGCTGTCAACCGTGGTATCTTTCTGGGCTGTCTCTCTGGGATGGGACTTGGAGGCACCGTTTTAGAGTGGCTCCAGTCCTTCCTAGAGGGGAGAACTCAGAAGGTGGTGCTGGGTGACTCCTGCTCAACGCCCTGGCCATTGGCCTGTGGGTTCTCCTTTGTCAGCCATGCTTTTAACATCTACACTATGTGGATGACACCCAACTCTATCTCTCCTTTACACCTAATTCTAGGGAAGCTGTTTTGACTCTAAACCAGTGCTTGGCATCAGTAATGGGCTGGATGACGGAAAAGAAATTGAAACTTAATCCAGACAAGACTGAGGTACTCCTGGTTATCTGGAAGGCAGATGAGGGAATAGGGATAGTACCTGTGCTGGATGAGGTTACACTCCCCCTGAAAACACAGGTCCGTAGCTTGGGTGTATTAATGGATTCATCCCTAAGCTTGGATGCCCAGGTCTTGGTGGTGGCCAGGAGTGCAGTTGCAGAGCTAAAGCTGGTGTGCCAGCTGCGCCCATTCCTTGAGATGTCGGATTTGGCTACAGTGACACATGCCTTAGCTACATCTCATTTGGATTACTGTAACATGCTCTATGTGGGGCTGCCTTTGAAGATGGTTTGGAAACTTCAGCTGGTGCAAAAACTCTGCAGCCAGACTACCGACTGGGGTCAGCTACAGGGAGCATATAACGCACCTGTTACAAGAACTGTACTGGCACCCAGTCCGTTTTCAGGCCCAATTCAAAATGCTGGTCATTACCTATAAAGCCTTGTACAGCTTGGGTCCAGGCTACCTGAAGGATCATGTCTCCCTATATGCGCCTTCTTAGTGATTAGGATCAGCAGAGGAGGCCCTCCTCTCAGTCCCATTGCCAGCACAAGCACAGCTGATGGGGACACAGGAGAGGGCCTTCTCTCCCAGACTATGGAACACTCTCCCTCAGGAGATCAGGATGGCCTCTTCCCTGTTATCCTTCCAAAAAAAGCTAAAGACCCATCTCTTCAGGCAGGCTTTTAACAATTACAACTGAATCCCTGAACCCCTTATTAGCAGATAAGTTTAATCTTTTCCATATGTTCATGTTTTAATATTTTAATTTAATTTTAAATCATATATTGTTTAATTTGTCTTTTACTATTTAACTTATTGTGTTTTTAATTGTGTGAATTTTAATGTTGTGAGCTGCTTTGGGTCCCTTGTTGGGAAAAATGCAGCATATAAATAAAACAAATAACTAATAATAGATCAGATCTTCACATCCTATAAAGGTGGAGAAAGGTCCGCCATATTCCAATTCTCCACATTCAGATAGCCTAATTGCATATTATGCTAATTATAATTATACAAATTCATCCAAATTGAATAATATATAAATTTGCATAATGTATTTTTTTCATGTTATGCAAATTAAGCACATTAATTATTGCACTGTTTGTCTACCAGTTTGTTTTAGACTTGGCATCATTTATATAGTCACCACTGATCTGAAGAAGACAATAGAATCATAAAGTTGGAGTGTTGGACTTGGAAAAGGTCCAAATCTCTCTTTAGTCACAAAGGTTACTTTTCTCTATAGCCAACCATCACTTTTCAACTAAACCTACCTTAGTTGATTGCTTTTAGGATAAGATAAACCATGAACCATGCAAAACAACCATGTAAATTGCTACTATATAAAAACAGATAATTACAATTTGTCAGGTACTTTGGGCTTCTGATAATCTTCTTATAACATAACTTATTTGTTTCCTGTGAGTTTTTGAGGCCTGTCCAGATCCAGAAGAATACCTCAGAAATTCCTGGAAAGCCACCTGATTTGCAGAGGAAAAAAATTACAAACTACAGAAATGGGGGTAGGTGGGAAACAGTGTCTAATTTTCTTCAGAGATACAGAAAGAATGTGTTTCTGTACTTAGAAAAATATGCTACTTGAGCTTTCTTTCTTTCCCTCTCTCCCTCTTGCCTGTTAATCCTGCATTGCCCCTTGAGATCATCAGGAGAGTAAACTGGCCATAGGATGATGAGTCACTTTGCAGCCCCACTAGCTATGAACCATGCCTGCTGCCGCTCCACTGGGAAAATGAGTAGCTTCATTTTGTGAAGGCAGAAGGGATGCATATATTTCTTTTAGACAATGCTCTATGTAAAACTATGCAGTGCAGTGATAGAAAGGATTGAAATAAGTGAGCCCACAATTAAGATAAATGAGAGGAGGTTACATCATTGTGTGAGTTTTACTGTTGAACTGGCACGATGTGCCAAGTAAATGAAGCAGGCAAAGGCTGATTTACGGTGGCAATGTTATCTTCCCAACCAGAAAGAGACGAGCATTTTATATAATAGTTACAAGGGGACTGGATTTTGCCACTGCAGAATATACCTAAAACCTGTAGTCAGTTCCCTAGCCCAGAGATTTAGAAAAAATAAAAATTAAAAATTAAAAAAAAGTTACTGTGAACTTTGAAATATGGAATAAATGTAAGGGGTGTCACTGAATATGATGCTTTTAGATACTCATGTGGAGTTTTTAAAACAATATGTTCCTTTGTATGTAATAGGCTTCAGAGTTCTCTTTATTTAAGTGATAGAATCACAGGCTTAGAAAGTATCATGTGTGCCATCTAATCCATTCTCCTGTAAATGTCTGATTAGAAGGTCAAATAAGTTAGATAGGCGTCATTTCTAATTTCTGCAATACAATATTTGAAATCCCCCCTTCATTAAAATGAATGTGCATATTTTCTTTCATAATTTAGCTGAAAAGAGATTAAGAGGTTCATCTTGAAATATCATATAGCTAACAATGCTATAGGGCAGCAAAAAGATTTTTTTTTTAAGTCTCACTTAATTATTCAAAAGTTTTGTGCCGTCATGTCAGCATACACAATATATGAAATTAATGTAGTATTTGATTAGACTGATGGATTGTTCTCGCAATTAAAGTCTCTCTCATTTATTAGTCATGCTAACCAGTCATTAATACTGCCTTTATCAGCAAGCAAACAAATGGAATTTAAAGTAAAAAATTCAGCACAGCTGAGTGTACTCTGCACAAAGGAAATGCTATAAGAATATTTATAGTACATAAGCATTAAACCACTACTCCTGGCAGGTTCTTCTGGGGGACTTTGTTCATGCTGAGACCTCTTGCTGGGAGGTTTTTATGCTTATCACAGGTGTATATAGTGTGTATGTATCTGCTGTACTTGCTATCTGGACTAACACACATATTGGAACACATTCTGAAGTGGTGTTTTAGAGAGGGAAGCCATTTAGGATTAGACTTCAGTGAAGCCTCCAACTGGATTGTAGTTGTTTAGTCATTAAGTCATGTCTGACTCTTCATGACCCCATGGACCAGAGCATGCCAGGCCCTCCTGTCTTCCACTGCCTCTTGGAGTTGGGTCAAATTCATGTTGGTAGCTTCGGTGACACTGTTCATCCATCTTATCCTCTGTTGTCCCCTTCTACTGTTGCCTTCACACTTTCTCAATATCAGGTCTTTTCCAGGGAGTCTTCTCTTCTCATGAGATGGCCAAAATATTGGAGCCTCAGCTTCAGGATCTGTCCTTCCACTGAGCACTCAGGGTTGATTTCCTCTAGAATGGATAGGTTTGTTCTCCTTGAAGTCCAGGGGACTCTCAAGAATCTCCTCCAGCACCACAATTCAAAAGCATCAATTCTTCAGTGGTCAGCCTCCTTTATGGTCCAGCTCTCACTTCCGTACATCACTACAGGGAAAGCCATAGCTTTGACTATTCGGACTTTTGTTGGCAAGGTGATGTCTCTGCTTTTTAGGATGCTGCCAAGGTTTGTCATTGCTTTTCTCCCAAGAAGCAGGCGTCTTTTAATTTTGTGGCTGCTGACCCTACCTGCAGTGATCATGGACCCCAAGAAAGTAAAATCTGTCACTGCCTCCATCTCTTCCCTGTTGAGCAGCCACTGCCACTGATTGGTGGCCCAAAGATAGTCATAAGGTTTACAGCTGAGCAAGGATATGAACTTGGTTTCCTATGTCCAATATTCTATCCACTCCCATCCAATAGGTTTAGATTTTGTTTCATTTTTTGCTTTATTCCTTGCAATTCATCATTATCATCATCTTAGAAAACTGCAGAGCTGGAAGGGATCCTATGAATCAAATCCAGCCCCTGTCGAGGTGGTATAATGGGGAACTGAATTCCCAGCCTTTGGTTAAACCACTGAGCTATCCAACACTTATTTAACACTATTTAAAAAACAAGTCATAAGTCTATTTTCCTTCCCAATACAAATGAGTCATTATTTGTTTCAGATTATGTTTTGTTTTGTTTTCTTGTTGTTACATGGAGTAGGGGGTTTTATATTGTCTTTTGATTATGGGAGTAAGGCAAGTCATCTAATGCAATGATGGTGTTAACTAATTATTCTGTTGCTGTTTGTTTTTCCCCTGAAACAGGAATCCCTGAATGTTATCGATCCTGGCTTAATGGAACTAAATGGCGCAAGTGAAGATGCCCTAGAATGGGATGAAATGGATATAAGCAATAAGTTAATTAGCATTAATGAGGAATTCAATGAATTTGATCAAGAACCAAAGCAGGATGACACAAGACTGAATTCTGTATCTGAATTACATGATAATGCCAGTCCAAAGCAAGAAGGAAATTCTACTGTTCTTGAAAATGGTCTTAATAGCCCAAGAGTCACAGCATCTCCAGGCCCCCAGGTCTATCAAGTGTATAGCCTCCACGATGTTGAATTATCAGGAAGAAATCACTTACCTCTTACGGAAAAGACATGTGAATCCCTCAGTTTTAGATGCTCAAGCAAACAAACAAATAAAGAATTTTCATTGTCACCTACCAAACATTTGCCAGGCCTGCTGGGAAGCACTACTTTGGCAACACCACAGAATTACATGTATCACCGTGGAAATGTGAGCAGGCATTCTGAAAGTCAGAATCAAACAGTCGATGAAAGTCAGGCAGAAGCCACCAACAGTTCTGAAACTTACTTTACAAGTGATGCAGATGAGCTGCAGAATAATACTGTAATTAACATTTCAGGTTCCCAGCTAGGGAATATAAAAGCTGAGGTGATAAACCAGGATACTGAAAAGGAGAACAAAGAGAACCACCACAAGTCCTCAAGCAGTTCTAAGTTAAAGTCCACTGACAAAGCAAAAGATTTGGAGAGCATTACCCCACATAGCCCTGAGCATTCAAAAGAAGGGCCACAAGAAGAAAAACACACTGTCTTTACATTTCAAGATTATTCATATCTCCAGGATTCAAAATTCAAGCTACCAATGATCATGAAACAATCAAGTCCAGAAAAGGCACACAAACAGGGTAGTTTGTTTCATGGCTTTTATTTTGATAAAATGCCCTTAAAATCTGATGGTCAGCCTGCAGAACTAAAGGCAGGTGCCTCTAGCAATGAGCTTGCTTTGCCACCGGAGTTTGATGAGGCAGATTCCAAACGCTGTGAGTTTTTGGAGGGTTTGAAGAAACTAAGTGAGACAACAAATGTAAAATTGTTTTCAACTTTATCTCATAGCTCTTCTTTAGATTCCATCTCTGTGACAAATGACTTGTTTGGCTCAGCTGTCTTTAGAAGTGGAGATGGTCTTCATCGCAGCGCTTCCTTGGAAAGCTGGCTAACTCCCTACAAAAGTAATGAAGATCTTTTTAGTTGCAATGGCTCTGGAGATCTAAGTGGAAGCAGTGATTCTGTTGGAGAACTCAGTAAAAGGACGTTAGATCTTTTGAATCGATTAGAAAATATCCAAAGTCCTTTAGATCAAAAAATAAAGCGCAGCATATCTGATATTACACTCCAAAGCACTTCTCAAAGGATGTCTTTCACTGGCCAGTTGTCACTAGATATTGCATCCTCTATCAATGAAGATTCACCTGCTTCTCTCACTGAGCTAAGCAGCAGTGATGATCTGTCTCTGTGCTCTGAAGATATTGTATTGCACAGAAATAAAGTACCGGATTCAAATGCATCATTCAGAAAACACCTCAATCGGTCGATAGTTGATGAGAGCGATGTCAACGTGAGCATGATTGTTAATGTTTCCTGTACCTCTGCTTGCACTGATGATGAAGATGATAGTGATTTGCTATCAAGTTCTACGCTCACCTTGACTGAGGAAGAGCTGGGCTTTAAAGATGAAGACGATGATTCCAGTATTGCTACTGATGAGGATATTTATGAAGATACCAATTTAATTTCAGGACTTGACTACATAAAAAATGAACTCCATACTTGGATCAAACCAAAATTGTATCTAACAAAGGAGAGGAGAAAGTGCAACCAAGATGATGAAATCCAAGGCTCTAAGAATTTAAGAAGTGATGAGACTTCTAAAGCAAAAGATTCACTGAGCATTGAAAAGTTTTTGAATGATTCTATACGGAAGCTTTCAGAAAACAATGGCAATCGTAAAAACCTGTCAGATAGTAATGGGCCAGGGATGGAAAAACAAACTAAAAATGATAGTTTTAAAGTTTCCAAAGATCACTTGGTGGATGACATGGAGAATGGAAATGTGGCAATTACTCATGAGAGTCCCAAAGAAGAACATGGTCAGATCACACCCATTGGGCTGAACATTAGCACACTTCTTGGTAAAGGAAATGAAAAAGAATGTTGTGTCTGTGAAGCATCTACTGATAGTTCAGATGATTCACACCTGGATGCTAAAGAGTATCAACTGTCAAATATTTCAAGCTGTCAGAAAGATTATCAAAATGATCTTCCGTCTGATGGCCATTCTCTTAAAAAAGCATTTGCAGAATGTGATTCCAATATCAAAAGTAAGGGTATGCCAGCTCCAGATACACCATTATTAGAACCAGTGCCAAACCATCAACAAAGCAGTACAGGGATTACTGGAGATGGCTGTGATTGCTCTACATCTTTGAAGTCAAATGAAGCAGACAAAAATGCACCCATTAGCAACAGCAATTCATGCTGTAACTGTGAATCTGCTGCTATTGAAAAAAGAAATGGGGAAGATTGCTCGGTGCATAACTTTGTGATGGAGATAATTGATATGGCCTCAACTGCGTTGAAGAATAAGACACAGCCTGAAAGTGAGCCGGCCATTCCACATTCATTAGCCCAGATTAGGGAAAAGGTTCTAGAACATTCTCACAGGCCAATCCAACTTAGAAAAGGTGATTTTTATTCTTACCTCTCACTCTCTTCTCATGATAGTGACTGTGGTGAAGTTACTAAATATGTTGAAGAAAAGAGCAGTACTCCAGTACCTTTGGATTTTGCAGAAAACATTGAGTGTTTTTTTGAAGCCTGTCCTGAAGAGGAAAGAGTTGAACAGCAAGTGTATGTTGCTAAAGAAGAACCTGAAGTAAGTGAGGTAAAGTGTGAAGCTCTGGATTTAATAGATGACCCTAAATCATCTGCTGAATTTAGTGGCTTTTCTTTCTTAAGTGAAGAGATGGACATAAACATTTCCAGCTCACTTACCCAGGGTAATTCCAACAAGTCTGCTAGCAAGTCTTTGAATCTGGACATCAGTAATGAATGTCCACTCCTTGATTCTCTCCAGGTTAAGTCTCAAGAAAATCAACCAGGAGAACCACTTGGGATTGCAACATCTGAAGGAGATTTTGCTTGCTCTCTAAAGGCCTCAAGTGAAGCCATTCAGTCAAAGTCTGATAACTTAACAGACAAGGATGTTTTGCATCAGGACACTGAAACTCTTACATGTGAAGGAAATGACCTGCATTTTCACAAAGAAAGCCACATAAATACACAGAGATAGAATGTAACCTTCCCTGGACACACACACGTTACTTCATAAACAGGTAGGTACTAACTGTTAAGAGAACTGAGGATTGCTTATTGCTGATCTAATTCTATAATAAGCAAAATGTGGTGTTATCTTTTAAGAGTTTTATGGTGTTTTATAGTATTATCTCTTGAATTTAATCACAGAACAGCATCTACAATAGGATCACCTTACCTGTAGGATCAGTAACTACTGATTCACTTATCCACGGTCTAAAATTATTAAAAATATTAAAAGAAAAATCCCAGAAATATATATATATATTGGTATACTATCTTTCAGGTATAGATAACCAAGTATTCAATACATGGCTTTCTCACCAAGCTGAAAATGGCAACATGGTACATGGAATTCAGTTTTTATTTTATGAAAACTAGGACATGATCCTTGCCTGTTTACATCTGGATGAAAAAAAAGATAGTGCAGCTAGTTAGACACTGTTTTCAGCTGTTCCATTTGCTTTTGTATTTGGGCAGCTTTAATCAAGTGTGATGTAAGCTAGGAACCGTATTTATGATTCCAGCATTTTGGGTGCATTTCTCCAGACACCTGTCCTGCATGTTCCCTTGATGGTAAGATTTCAGTCGCAGAGAGATGAATTGTGCTTGGCTTCCTGCAGTGAAGTGCTTCTTCTTATTTGGGGAACATGTAAAGGAGATTCTCTATCACTGAATTATGTTTGGGAAGTAACACTGAGGCTTGCACTCTTCCATTACTTCTTCAAGTCACTTGCTGGCTGGAGTCCTACTGATGTTTATTAGAGATGGGGATGAATATAAAAACGGATCAGTTTTTCTGATTAGTATAGCCAATTCATCATATATTCGCCGATCCGTATTTGTAAAATTTTAAATCAGGACGAATATGGCTTGCCGAATATTTCCTCAGTTTTATTCATCAATCCATTCATATTCATCTATATTCGTTACTCCTTTGGGGGCCTCTCTGCGCTTACTGGCGGCAATTTGAAGCTCTGGCAAATCAGGACAGAGATCCTGGATTGGCGTTCTGGCAGCCAATAGCGCTGCTGAAAGGTGAATCTACTTTTACAGATGCTTCATATAAACTTTTCCCGTCTGGCCGTTCCCCACTTCTGTTCGTGGTCTCTGGAGTGAAAACAGAGAGCTCGCTGGTGCTCTTCTGATTTCGCCTTTGCGGCAGCAAAGCAAAGACTTATATTTTTCTTTTTTATCATCATCATCAATCATCAACAAATTTACTGGGAATTTGGGGAGGGATTTCAGGCAGCTTAGGCTACTTCTTCAGAAGGAAGGGCTTAATTTTATTTCAAATCAATCAAACCTTTTTTTCTGGAGGCTTGTGTGTGTGTGTGTGTGTATGTGTGTCATCTGGTTGTGGGGAGACTGTTGTCGTGTGACTGTGGAATCTCTTTTCCTTTATATTCAGTTTTCAAAAGTTCATTTTAGAGAGGCTTCTGTGTCTCACGGAATTTGGTGGGTGGCTGGATCCATCATTCCTTTTTCTTCCAAAAGTACTTATTTTGGGGGGGGGTGTCTAGGTGGGAGGATTATTCCGTTTTCAAAAGTTCATTTTAGAGAGGCTTCTTGTCTCTCAGGGAATCCCTGACTGCCTGCTGGCTTACATAGTCCCGGTGGGCTGTTTGTTCCACCTTCTGCTTCCCTGACTGCCTGCTGGGTTACATAGTCGCAGCGGGCTATTTGTTCCATCTTCTGCTTGCCTGACTGCCTACTGGGTTACATAGTCCCAGCGGTTTTGTTTTTTCCACCTGCGTCCCTGACTGCCTGCTGGGTTACATAGTCCCAGCAGGCTGTTTGTTCCACCTTCTGCCTCCTTGACTGGAAGAAGAGAACTCCTGCCTGGCACAGGTTAAACCACATCAGTTCTGCAGTCTGAAGCCAGGCGATATGGTAATGGGGTGACATGCAGACAGCCTTTGGTTGGGGCAGACCCAGGCCGACCCTCTTGGCATCCAAGCATAAACCCTCTCGCAGTGCACCAAGAGCCTGTCCTGGCACCTCTGGATGTGATAAGAGGGCCAGCCAACCCTCTCTTGGCACTTCCAGAGCCTGTCCCGGCACCCCCCGAATGTGGCAAGAGGGCCAGCCAGGCCTCCTGGCAGTTGGCACACCCAATGCTGGTCCTGGCATCCCAAATGTGCCAAGAGGGCCAGCCTGTCTCAGCCCCCAAGACCTCCAAGGGCTATCTTTATCATATTTGGGTGGTCTCAGCGACCAAGTTGCAACCCCCCCCTAGCCTTCTAGTTCTAAACGAGCATCTTTGTTTGTTTGAAGGTTGTCAGCAAGTCTAATGAGATGTTGGTGACTGTGACAGGTGAGTTTCCTAGGCCTGTCTCAGACCCACCCAAAGCCTGTCCGTGTGTCACCCCATCGCCCACCTTCAGATTGTAGAGCTGAGCTGATCTGTTTCTGACAGCCCCATGGCCCCGTGGATTAACCACTGTTAGTAGCACCGACCCTGTTCATCTGCCGGTGCTGTTGGAAGTTGCAAGCAACTTCAGTTACCTCCTGGAGGCCAAAACCTTTCCTTTGCAGGCAAATCTGATATTGCTGAAGAAGACCAGAGCCAACTACCTCAGTGCCCAATGAGGCCCAAAAGCCTGCTTTCCAGCTGCCGTGTGCCTGAGTGCCCGATGCGGCAACACACTCTACTTTGCTGCTGCCAACTTATCTCAGTGCCCCGATGGGGCTCAAAAGCCTGCTTTCCCTGCAAATTTGGTGTCTCTAGGTCATTGGGGGCAGTGTTATAGTCGTTTAAAGTGCAGATGGATCGATGGATCGATTTGTCAATTCATTGAATATTTGTATATTCGTATTCATTGATTCGTTAATCTCGACAAATAACAGATCAAAATGAATCGCCATTTTTTTATTTGTCCCCATCTCTAGTGTTTATTCAAGATTTGTGTAACTTGCCATAGCTAATTGCTGTTTATTAATGTGGTGTTAGAGTTTATCTCTGTTGTGTGATTCAACGTGTGATCAGACACACAACCAAGACGTGCCCCTGAACCTTGTTAGGCTGTGGCTACACTGCCAAAGCTGAATCAGAGCAATTTAGCTTTGCTGATTAAGTGATTACACAGAGGCTATGGATTGTTTTGGTGTCAGCGTCTCCATGGCCCCTCGATCAGACATGGTTTGGTCTACACCACAGCCCTCTTTCCTCTGTCTTCATCCTCTGCCAATCCTTTTATAGTTCATTATAAAGTCGATTGGCCGTTTAAAGTGTTGCATGGCATTAGAGAAAAGGGACAGTTTTGCAGAGTCGTCCATAATGTACAAACACATACCACAGAAACCTGATAGTCTGCTGTAGTTTGTCTAAGTTGTTTCCATTTCATATCAATTTTATCTCCCTCTCTTTTTGTCCATGAAGAGGTGATCTAGCACTAAACTAATGAATCAGTGCAGTGATGAGGTGATCTAGTCCTAAGCTTAGTAATTTTTTTTAAAACTTTGGAATATCTAGGGTGAACGATTCCAGCGGAAGGTGTTCCTGCTGTCCAAAACATCATGCACAGCTTAGTACATCACCAGAACATCACCTGTAGTCACACCTCCTATTCATTTGAAAAGAACTGATCACACAGGGTAGCCCCCCCCCCCGCAGCAGAGGGGGAAAAAACTCTACATCTGTCAAGGAAAAAAGACTGACTCACATTGACCTTCAACTCATGTAATCCATTGTAACCTGAAAATTCATCTGTGCTGCTTCCACAGCAAGTCCAATATTATTTACATGATTTTGTTGTTGTTGTTTAGTTGTTAAGTCGTGTCCAACTCTCCATGACCCCATGGACCAGAGCACGCCAGGCCCCGCTGCACCCGGAGTTGGGTCAAATTCATGTTGGTAGCTTCGGTGACACTGTCCAACCATCTCGTCCTCTGCCGCCCCCTTCTCCTCTTGCCTTCACAGTTTCCCAACATCAGGGTCTTTTCCAGGGAGTTTTCTCTTCTCATGAGATGGCCAAAGTATTACAGCCTCAGCTTCAGGATCTGTCCTTCCAGTGAGCACTCAGGATTGATTTTCTTTAGAATGGATACGTTTGTTCTCCTTGAAGTCCAGTGGATTCTCCAGAGTCTCCTCCAGCACCACAATTCAAAAGCATCAATTCTTCGGGGTTCAGCCTTCTTGATGGTCCAGCTCTCACTTCCATACATCGCTACTGGAAAAACCATAACTTTGACTATGCGGACCTTTGTTGGCAAGGTGATATCTCTGCTTTTTAAGATGCTGTCTAGGTTTGTCATCGCTTTCCTCCCAAGAAGCAGGTGTATTTTCATTTTCTGGCTGCTGTCGCTATCTGCAGTGATCATGGACCCCAAGAAAGTAAAATCTGTGATTGCCTCCATAGCTTCCCCTTCTATTTCCCAGGAGGTGATGGGACCAGTGAACATGATCTTAGGGTTTTTTTAATGTTTGTTGAGCTGCAGACCGTTTTTTGCACTCTCCTCTTTCACCCTCATTACATGGTTCCTTAATTCCTCCTCACTTTCTGCCATCAGAGTTGTATCATCTGCATATCGGCGGTTGTTGATATTTCTTCTGGCAATCTTAATTCCGGCTTGGGAGTCATCCAGTCCGGCCTTTCACATGATATATTCTGCATATAAGTTAAATAAGGAGGGGGACAATATACAGCCTTGTCGTACTCCTTTCCCAATTTTAAGCCAATCAGTTGTTCCATAGCCAGTTCTAACTGTTGCTTCCTGTCCCAGGTATAGGTTTCTCAGGAGATATATAAGGTGGTCAGTCACTCCCATTTCTTTAAGGACTTGCCATAGTTTGTTGTGGTCCACATGTTCAAAGGCTTTTGCATAGTCAATGAAGCAGAAGTAGATTTTTTTTAGAACTCTCTGGCTTTCTCCATAATCCAGCGCATGTTAGCAATTTGGTCTCTAGTTCCTCTGCCCCTTCTAAATCCAGCTTGTACTTCTGGGAGTTCTCAGTCCACATACTGCTGAAGCATACCTTTTAGGATTTTGAGCATAACCTTGCTAGCATGTGAAATGAGTGCAATTGTACGGTAGTTAGAGCATTCTTTGGTGCTGCCCTTCTTTGGGAATGGGATGTAAACTGATCTTTTCCAATCCTCTGGCCGCTGTTGAGTTTTCCAAACTCGCTGGGATATTGAATGTAGCACCTTAACAGCACCATATTTTAAGATTTTAAATAGTTCAACTGGAATGTCATCACCTCCACTGGCTTTGTTGTTAGCCATGCTTTCTAACTCCCACTTGTCTTCACTCTCCAGGATGTCTGACTCAATGTCAGCAACACACTATATGGGTTGTCCAGAATATCCAGATCTTTCTGCTATATTTCCTCTGCATATTCTTGCCACCTCTTCTTGATGTCTTCTGCTTCTGTTAGGTCCCTGTTAGGCAGTGGAAGATAGGAGAGCCTAGCGTGCTCTGGTCCATGGGGTCACGAAGAGTCAGACGCGACTAAACGACTAAACATACCTGACTAACCCAGTGGTTTTTCCTACTTTCTTCAGTTTAAGCTTGAATTTTGCTATAAGAAGCTGATGATCAGAGCCACAATTGGCTCCTGGTCTTGTTTTTGCTGACTGTATAGAGCTTCTCCATCTTTGACTGCACAGAATATTATCAATCTTATTTCGGTATTGCCCATCTAGTGATGTCCATGTGTAGAGTCACCTCTTGTGTTGTTGGAAAAGATTGTTTGTAATGACCAGCTTGTTCTCTTGACAAAACTCTATTAGCCCTTTGCACTGCTTCATTTTGAACTCCAAGGTCAAACTTACATGTTGTTCCTTTTATCTCTTGACTCCCTCCTTTAGCATTCCAGTCCCCTATAATGAGCCGAACATCTTTCTTTGGTGTCAGTTCTGGAAGAAGTTGTAGGTCAGTTCCAGCCTCTTCAGCATTGGTGGTTGGTGCATAAACTTGGATTACTGGGATGTTGAAAGGTCTGCCTTGCATTCGTATTAAAACCACTCTATCATTTTTGAGATTGTATCCCAGTACAGCTTTTACCACTCTTTTTTTGACTGTGAGGGCTACTCCATTTCTTCTACAGGATTCTTGCCCACAATAGTAGATATGATAATAATCTGAATTGAATTTGCCCATTCCTGTCCATTTTACTTCACTGACGCCCAGGATGTCAATGTTTATTCTTGCCATCTCCTGTTTGACCAAATCCAGTTTACCAAGGTTCATAGATCTTACATTCCAGGTTCCTATGCAATATTTTTCTTTGCAGCATCGGACTTTCCTTTCACTTCCAGGCACGTCTGCAGCTGAGGGTCCTTTCAGCTTTGGCCCAACCACTTCATTAGCAATGGAGCTGCTTGTACTTGTCTTCTGCTCTTCCTCAGTAGGATTTTGGATGCCTTTCAGCCTGACAGGCTCATCTTCCAGCGTCATATCTTTTAGCCTTTTGTTTCTGTCCATGGAGTTTTCTTGGCAAAGATACTGGAGTGGCTTGCCAGTTCCTACTTCAGGTAGATCGTGTTTAGTCAGAACTCTCCGCTATGACCTGTCCATCTTGGGTGTCCCTGCACATCATAGCCCATAGCTTCTCTGAATTACTCAAGCCCCTTCACCAAGACAAGGCAGCAATCCATGAAGGAGTTTACAGACTTAGTTAGCTGCAATTAGATGTGGCAAATTATGCAAATCTTAAACAAACATCATTAGAATTCTAGTGAGTATTCTGTAGGTGTTGTGCTGGGCTTTTCTTGTTGCATAGCCTTATGAGTTCTACTCAAAGATATGACCTGTTGATTTTTAAGATAGCCAATCAGACAAAAACAAACTAACTAGAAAGCCAAAAACATTGTGGCACCTTAAAAGACTAACACCTTAAAAGACTAACATGATCTGGATCTGGTCAATTTCTAAAAATTCACATTAAAATATAGCAATTAAGATACCACAATGTTTTTGTCTCTTGGTTCTTTGCTTCTGTTTTGGTTGGGGTTTTTTGTCCAGAATGCTTGCACAGACAAACATGGCAACATGTAAAGAGAGTAAGAAAGAGGAGGTGTCCAGCAACTGTCTAAATTCTGAGTTACCTGACATGCTGAAAGGAGTGCAAAAGGGAGCAACATGCCAGGTCCAGTCTACCTACAGGTCCAGTTTAGTCTTTTGCCATGATACCTAAGTACTGTACCAGCTGCCCTACTGAAATATCACACTTTCATGATTTCAGTTGGAAATGCTGTATTCTTCTGCCCCTCTATTAGAACCTTGCAAGTGGAAGTAACTATAGCATTCCCCCCCCCACTGCAGAATAAATATCTCATAGTCTCATAGCTGTGGGTTAATGTATCCTTGTTGCTCTAAGTCTTAGAAGGAACAACAGTCAATGAAAAACCATTCGTAGGGCTGGGTCATGAATCTGTATTTTGAAGTTGAGACACCATCACAAAGAATCCATATACAAATTGCTTGCTAGATCAGGAACTAAGGATAGAAACTGGGTGTGCATTCAAATGTGAACATCAACTACATGCACTGCATTGCTTTCCTGTGGATATAATTTTTGTTGCTCTCCATTTGAAGGAGGAACAAGTGATAAATGCCTTATAAAACTGTGATTTGAGCAAAGTTGGGCCAGCTGTCTGTTTTTAAAAATGGTATTTTGGAGACAACCTCTATTCCTCTGTACTTCCTTGGTTTTCAGTGTTGTCAGCTCATAGCCACCTCCATAAATTCCTAGGGTGCCTACTTTTTTGTGTCTTGAGCTGGATCATAATAATCTGGTTTGTTAATATTGTATTTTAATAACTTTAATTAACATTGTTTACAGTAGCAATATAGAAACACCATTTATTCTAGGGAAATTTAGATGCATAAATATTTGTGAAATACTAATATTAACAAATGGTGCTGTTAGGACTCCCACAAGTAGTGGAACATCAAGGAAGGGAACTCTCACAAAGCTTCTCTTTATTTGTGAATAGATGATTTGAAGTAGCACATTCTCTGCTGTTACAAAACCATGCTTCCATTCAAAAGCAATCAACTCAAGCCTCTAGCAAAACTTTTTCCCAGCACCTCAATGAACAGTAGGTAGGAAAGGGGACAAAGATTGAAAAGGGGGTGGCAAAGGGGATGGCAAAGAGAGAGAGTGGGGAGAGAAGACAGGAGGAAATGGCTCTGCACACATTTGTCTTTTATCTTGTCCACCAAATGCTTTGGTTGCAACCACTATTGGCATGGTAGGTCACCATATCACCTTGGACACGCCTAATATTGTCTGATTTCAGAAGCTAAGCAAGGTTAGTACTTGGATGTGAGACCACCAAGGAATACCAATGTGTTCAGGTAGGACTGGATCCACACTTGAAACCCTGGATAGCAACTGCCAGTCAGAGTTTACAATATTGGGCCAGATGGACCAATCATTCTTCTTATGTTCCTATGAAGGAGCTGCCAGATTCCCTCCCCTATAGAATAAGGTGCTTGGTGGATGATGTCTGTGCACCATTGTTCTTCACTCCCATGGGCTTCCCTGTTTATTGTGCTCACACATACTTTTAAAGAAACAGAACTACTCTCATAAATTTAAGTGACAAGTACAGGAGTACAGGTCCGTTGTGTGCATTGTTATAGAGCCCTGGATCAGGGGTCTTAACTCAAGACAGTAAAAAGAAACAATGTGCTTCAAGCAATGGAATCTGTGTTTTGTTTTTTTTACTAAATTCTAAGAGTTCCTTCCCCCCGTTGCAAGAGCTTAGCTGATACTTTAGCTTCATCTTTCATGCTATGGGAGATGAATTAGAGGCAATCTACCCTAATTTGTTAACTTATTCAAATAACAGTTATTATACTTAACTATGCTAAAGATTATCTTTTTGGTGGCAGATTGTTTATTTTTTTGATGAGTCTAATTACTGATTTTCCAAAGGTAATTTACATTTATTACTAATACATCTCTTAAAATGTGACAGATAAATGTTGTTCCCATAAGTGTATTATGAAAAAAGTTACTATTTAAAAACACATTATTTAATTTGAAAGATAAATGGCAAACACCTTTTTTTTTCCTGGAGCACCTGTGCTGTAAGCTCATTAAAATGTGTGATTTTATGTGGTGCTGTGATACTTAAGAGAAAAATTATCTATGGTATATGTAAACCCTAAAAATAAACTCAGTTCGCAAAGGTGACAGTATGCATATTTACTAATGTAGCTCAACTAATTTCATATGATTTCTGCTCCAGCTGCAAGCCAGAGGAAAGCTGTTGTGAACAAATATATTTTGCTGCTGAATTTATCTAAGTGGGAATCTGTTTCTTTCATCAATGTGTTATAAAACTGACCATTAAAGGAAGGAAATAACAATTCTTTAAGCAGCCTCAAAAAGTTCAATACAGGAGTTATAATTTTCTCCATTCAGCCACAATGCAACTCATTGGTGGAGATAAATTAGTACAATTTTGTTTCTCCATAGAAGTGAGAACTTGTAAAAAAAAAAAAAAAAGACACAACAGAATCGATAATTTTTAATGTTTCCATTATCACAGTTTGCTCTCATTACTACTTTTGGTCTTTTCCACCTATAGACTTCATTCTTTCATCATAGGCATCCTTCAGTCTCAAGAGACTATGGTAACGTGCTCTGTATGGAGTACTTGGAACAGTGTCTAGTGTTTTGATGCTTTACACAAGGCTAGAGTGTCCTCTCCAGGGCACAAAGCCTGGGTAAAATCATATGGATTATATGTTACACAACCAGCAAATCCCCCCTCTCCATGTCACTGAAATAGTCCAGTGGAAAGGCAAGAGCCAATACAACTGGTTTCAGCGATGTCGCAGGAGTTGACAGAATGACACGAACTGCTTCTGGGACTCCGGCTCCCAATTTTGCCTCGAGGTTAACTCCTGAAGCCTTTTCCATAAGTGGTTATAGCCACAAGGCAGTGGAGGTTTGGAATCGGAGTTTTCCTTCTCCTAGATGGGCTGACTTCCAGGGCTGAACAAGTCCCACCTACCCGGCCTGTTCCCTCATGGCATGGACAGCGATGGCAGCACCTCAGTAGGGGTTTGAAATTGGAGTTTTCCTTCTCCTAGATGGGCTGCCTTCCAGGGCTGACGAGTCCCACCTACCCAGCATTCATTCTTTAAAGGGACACTATACCATGGCTAGCTATTTGTTCATCTCTAGCCCCACATCATGTCCTATTCTGAGGTCTCATCACACCATCTGCTACCAAACCCATTTTACTGGAAATGCCAGGGATCTCCTTCCAGTCATACCATGAAGGATATTTCTTGCCCGAAAGTACCACCCCCAGTTCTTCCTTGCAAAAGAACTTGAACTCTCTTTTCTACATATTGACCTCACTGAGGAAGGCCCATATATACAAGTTAGATTATTTTATCAACTCATTTTCCAGGCCAACTGACAGAATATGGTTTATTTTGTTGGTTTATTTTTATTGTTTAGGATCAGAAAAACACATATAGCTTCAAACGATTCCAGAATGCCCAATTTCAGTTAAGTAGAAATAGTTATATTTTCATCAAGTATACAAATTTAAGAAGTTTGAAACTCATGCCAAGATTGAGACTTTTTATTAAATTAAAAGTCCATTCCAAGTTTTAAGAATGCATGCGCTAGAAACTTTGCATGCTAGTGGCTTGTTTAAACCATTCGCCTCTCCTTTTTACAATTTTGTGCAAACATTTTCCGTAAAAATAGAAAGGTCAGTTCCAGCAAATAAGATCAAAGAAGAAGGTAACTTGATAGATCCAGCAATTTCCACTTAATTTGGAAGGCATAAAATGCAAGCCTGGAATGCCTCCTAGGAAATGCTTGAAAGGGCTACTTTGTAGTAATCTCTTCACTGTATTCCAACAGTTATTCCATCAAAATCCTCATCATAAGCTTTGACTCTCTCTTCTGTGAGTTAACCCTAAATTCCAGGCCAGAAGAATTCTATGTCAGGAAAATTTACCGATCCTGTAATTAAAGCAGTATTAAGCCTTGTTTTGTGCATTTGTGAATTGTTTGTGTGAGCCCTCTCACCTTTTTTGGCTCACTGTTAAGGTAACTATAAATGATACCTAAATAGATTATGATTCTGTTTATGTAAACTGTGTAACCTACTTACAGCCCAAGCCTAAATAGATTACTTTAAAGTAGGACCATCTGGTTTTAATGGGACTTACTTCCAGGTAATGGGTTTAGAACTGGAGATTATATTGGTTGGTTGGCCTTTATTGACTCTTGCATTCCTATTGATTGGTATACTTTCAAAAGGTAGAGAAGGTAAGTTCACAGACACCTGAAATGATGGGATTGAGGAAAAAGGTCAAACCTGATTATTTCCCCTGTGCCTTTTGAACTAAATCTTGTTCTATAAAAATCAATGAGTTTTGCACATCAGTGAAATGGTATCTTTCTGATAGTGACTTAAACCTCAGGTTTGTTGCTCATATATGGTCATTTTTGCATATAAAAATATTGTCATGAGATAACAGCACAACTATATTTTTCATTGCTCTGGGAAAGCTTGTGTTTTGCAAATTAAAATGTACTTTTATGTAACATGCTATTACTTTTTTCTTCTTCCCTTTAGAAACCTGGCTGCATTTCAGGTGCAGACTTCTCCTCTAAACCCTGAGATGACCTCTAATTCCATTGTATCACTGCCTTTTGTTACACTTGACTCCCAAGATAAATTTTCTTTCCAAATGTGATTTGCCCATGCTGGCTTTTGTGACCAGGATGCATATGCTGGTCCTCTTTCAATTATCATTTTGCTTTGTAGCAAGACCATTTCTTTTCATATGGATTTCTCTCCCAAGCTACCTCTAAACAACCTATCCTTCCAGCTCTCTAGGCCTCTGTACAACCTCTCACTCGCTAAGTTTTTTTTTTAAATGACTTTTTGCAATTCCACAGAATAATTGGGTCACTATTTCAGAAGTGTAAATGTCATTAATTCTTCTATTTTATGTATCAAATTTGGTATTTTCTGTGTATAATGCATATTGTTGAAAATATTTTATGTTTAGAATGGAAGCTTTATTTGAGTGCAGCAACAGGAAATCAATGGCTTCTTATGCAACATAACTGAACTTACACAAAATAAACAAAAATTTATCCTTTTTGTTTTCAAAAGAAATTTAATCTATGCAACACTTCAAGAAACAGCTACATATAGTGTTGTATATTAAGAACTGTTAACATTCTACTGAATAAAGTACAACATTTTGGTTTTCTACTATGCTTCTTGAGGTGGTAATCAGAAAAAAAAACAACCCACATTTTTAAAAATTGTGCCTTGCTGTATTTCTTATACCATTTATTAAAAATCTGGTTTCACAGTAAAATTATGTTGGCTTAAAGGAAGAAAATAGCAAGGTGTGAATAATTTCTGTATATATGTATAACCAAGTGCAAACATTGATGTATAATGACAATATAAAATGCTTTAATGTTTGTGATGCCCAGTGGTGTGGAAAACATAAGCCTTAAACCACTAGATTGCATGATAATTAGAACTGGCATAATAAACATAGTTTATTGGGGAAAATATAAAAATGGCTCTCATTTACCTACATTCTGTTTAAAAGTCAGTAGTGTATGCATTGGATAAGAAGAATATGGGCCACTAGGCCCTACGCCTGTAGAGAGAGGTACATGAAGAATTATGTCTATGTACAATGCAGGTACTGGAGATTTACCCAAATATATTTTAAATTTACATTGTATCACTTAAATACATACCATATCATAGAAGTCAGTGATGCTACTATTAGAATAGAAGATTATAGATATTTGTGCAGATTTAATAAACAAACAAAAAAACACAAGCAAAAAAAATTCAGAACATTTATTAGTTTTGCTATTGCTTTCACTTTCGTAGAATCTTAGCAGCAGTGATTCCTCCATTTTATTGCATCAGTGACCAGAATATTGCATATGTCCGCCAGTGTAACATCAGTGGAAAAACGTTCAATGGTTAATTGCTGCAAGTTAAGAAGTTGGCATTGGCATGTCCTATCACAGAATCATGCAGCTGGTGTGCAACAGAACATGACTATATGAACCTCTCAGCTTATGCTGCTAGCATTACACCACTGTCAGGAATTAAGAAGCCCTTCTGGAGAAACTTCAAGCATCATAGATGAAGCATCATATATAAAGATGCTATCTCTAAAGAGTATTGCGGGGCAAAGGATTTCTGGGGAAACGGGAGGCTCCATTATCCTTGAGGAAGTTACATCTAATCCACTGTGTTGCACAGTTCTAAGAACTGAGAAGTTTTGATTAGAGATGGGCACGAATTGGCAGTTTGGCATGGTTTGTTTACCAGCTGAACAGCTGATCCATAGTTTGGTGCTCTGCCCCCTCTGGTAGGCCCCCATTCAGTGGCAGCGTTCCACCCATTTCTTCTGGGCATGGCCTCTGAGGGGGCACCTGCTGGAGAAGATTGAGCACCAAACCTTGGATCAGTGTTTGGCCAATAAATGAACCACACCAAACCTAGGGTTCATGCCCATCTCTAGTTTTGATCTGAAATGCTAGGATTAGGAAGCCTACCTTCCCCCACATCCTCATCTCCACTATCAATTACTCCTTTGCCCACAGCTACCATTATAATTAAATTGAGGCCTGACATTTATCTCCCAGCTTCAAGTTGCTATTGAATTGCAAAAATGGCTTCTTGCTGTCCCATCACCAACATAGGATGCCACTTAAACATGATGCCATCATCACAAAAAACAAAACCCAAACCACATACTCTTCATAAAATATATATAAGTCAATGTATATGTATAGAGTGGTCGTATAGACCAGATGGGTGGGATACAAATCAAATCCAATCAATCAATCAATCAATCAATCAATCAATCAATCAATCAATCAATAGATCGACATTTTAAAATAATTTTAGCAGTTTAAATAGAAACACCATGCACTTCACAGTGAGGAAGACTATGGCCAGGGGACCTCCGTATCTGCCTCTCTGATCCGTTGGCCAAGTACTGCTTATATTATCTTTAATTTTAAAATATTTTTATAGTTTCTATAGCTTTTGAAATTCAGCTAAACCTAAAGTTATTAGGGTAGCATACAAATGTAAAACATAAAATACAGTATGGCAATAAAACAATACAAAACATCAGATAAGAACAAGGCAAAACCAGCAGGAGCAGATAATAAAACGAAAAGTAAAACCACTCTCTTGTATAAAACAGTGCAAAGCCCTACAAGCACTAAAACAATTTCCAAATGCTAAAAGGAGATCTATTCTGTAAAAAGACCATTAGAAGACAGAGTATCGCCATAGAAAAGTGCCATTAACACAATAGTACTGAGTGATCTCCATTCTTACTACTTTCTCTTCAACCCAGACACACCTTGGGTAGCCCTTCAAACAGAAGAAGCCTTTAATGAGAGGAGCATCCATTAATGTATCTTCATAACAGCAGGACATGTTTTAATGTGGTTTCTAGAAATTGGAAAACATTGTTTTCTGGACTACAGCTCCCAAGATCCCACAGCCACAAAAAGTCTCTATTTTTACAGAAGTAGGGGTGTCAGGCAACAGCTACAGGAGCACTTGGCCAGGGCACTGGTGGTACATTTTACAAGTGACCTCTAGATCAGGCAGGGTGCAAAACATGCCTATCTCTCCCTGACAGGGCCCTGATGGGAGTCTCAGGCATCAGGCATCAGGCATCAGGCAACACACAAGGGCAGGATACAGGTGGGGTCTGTTGAATGTGGCTTTGATGGAGGGCAGTACACTGCCCATAACATTCAGGAGGCTCTGAGGCACATGCTGCAGAAGTGGAGTCTAGCTACAGAAAGGCAAGGTCTGTTTGTCACAGACAATGGAGAAAACATGGTGGCAACTCTGCAGGCTGGGAAGATGAAAGAGGTGCAATGTATGGCCCCCACTATCAACCTAGTAGAGGTGCTTTGTAGGATATTGAAGACACACACATACCTAATACAATGAAGTGTGCCAGAGAGGTGCCAGGGCAGCTTGAGCACAGTGGGTAGGCCAGTGAGCTTTGCAGAACAGGCAAAAAAAAAGGAGGATAGTCACTGCACTACCTAATCCAGAATGTGACAACTTGATGGAACTCTACTCTTTACCTGCTTGAAAAAGTGCTGGGGCAGCAAAGGGCACTCCATGATTTGGGACTGGTGTGACTGTTCCTCTGGGCAGAGAAGAGTCAGACATTATAGGTCTGGTGGTCTATGTCCTCTGAAGCTTTGAGAGTACAACACAAGTCCTTAGTGGGGAGAAAACAATCCTTATAACATTCCAGGGCTTTCTTAACATAATGGAGGAAATAATGAGGGAACAGTCTAGGTCAGTGATGGCAAACCTATGGCACACGTGCTACAGCTGGCACACAGAGCCCTCTCTGTGGGCACACGAGCCATAAGTCGCCATAGAGAAATACTTTACCCATCCTCCAATCCCGGATTTCCGCACTCCCCTCTGCTGGTTCAGTGGTCCAGCGGAGAGGTGCAATGGCGACCATTACCAGTCTAGGCCACTGGGAGATTCGAGGACCAGTAAATATTTATTTGGTTGTTGTGTTTTTTTCGGGCTCTTTGGCCGTGTTCTGAAGGTTGTTCTTCCTAACGTTTTGCAAGTCTCTGTGGCCGGCATCTTCAGAGGACAGCAGTCCCAAAGCCAACTACACCAGAGCACAGAGTGCTGTCCTCTGAAGATGCCGGCCACAGAGACTGGCAAAACATTAGGAAGTACAACCTTCCGAACACGGCCAAAGAGCCCGAAAAACCCACAACAACCATTAGATCCCAGCCGTGAAAGCCTTTGCGAAAATATTTATTTGTTAATACCGCCCGTAGGAAAAAAAACAACCAAGCATTTAACCCTTGGAGTGCATGAGCAGTTGTTGTTTTTCTAGACTAAAACCTCAGCATTCAGGTTTTAATTGCAGTATTGGCACTTCGAAATAAATAAGTTGATTTTGTGTCACAATATGGGCACTCCTGCTCAAAAGGATTCACCATCACTGGTCTAGGTGGATGGGGGATTCCATCGAGGAAGTACAGCAAAATTTCTGAGCTGAAATGGTGGTCCTGGCCAGCATGCAAAAGAAGTTTATCCACTACAGGTTTGCCTTCTTGTGGAAGAAGGAGTATCTTCTAGCAATCCTCTTGGACTCCGCAAATTAAACAGCAGGCAATGGATACTAAGCAGCAGCAAGAGGGGGCAATATTAGCCAACTTTCCATCACATGCAGCAGCAGCTAGTAAAGAAGGTCCAGCTGGCACTGAGGTGTCACACGGAGCAAGAGGAAATTAGCAATGTTCATAGCACCCCTAACTGCAGTCCCTTACCATTGCAACAACCAGAAAAGCTTTCTGGGACACCATCTTGACAAGTATGGCAGAGCCCTGTTCTCCAGAGGCACCACTCCAGAGAAAGGACGGGGCAGAGGCCAAGGTAGAGGAGTACATGCAGGAGCCCTGCAAGCCAAAAGAAACCAAACCCTGGTCTTACTGGGCTGAGAAGGAATCTGTTTGGGGAGGTCTAGCCAAGGTGTCAGTCAGACTGCTGTCTAACCTACTAACTAGTGTGCCCCATTGAGAGTGTGATCTCCCAGGCAGAGGACAGTGTCAGTCTACACCAGTGGTCAACCTTGGGTTACTCAGGTGTTTTTGAACTGCTACTCCCAGAAATCCCAGCCAGCACAGCTGGTGGTGAAGGCTTCTGGGAGTTGCAGTCCAAAAACACCTGAGTAACTCAAGGTTAAGAACCACTGATCTACACCACTCACACCTGGAACCAGGGTCTGTAGAAAAACTACTTTTCATTAAGATCAACATTGGTGAGTTTCCCAGGAATCCTCTTTAAGGAAGAGAGAGTGGCACACTCTGTTCCCAGTACTCTATGTGCCATGCTTTGGTCTGCTACCCCTCCTTCTGTCCAACTACTGCTCCAAGACTGAGCTCGCTCAGTCCACTGTGCTGTGTCCCATGCTGTTGGCATAGCTTTAACCCACCACAGGCTATCTGCTGCTCCAGCCTGCCTGCCCATACTGCCCAGGTATTTGCTCCCTCCCCAATGCAACCTGCCTCCCCAATGCTGCTGTCATTTCCACTGTTCAGGGTTCAGTCAGGATGCCCATTTCCTAATATCCAGACACTGCTAGCTGTTGGTGTGCACGCTTTTTGTTTGGCATAATCATTGGGAAGGTGTCAGAGGACACAGGGAAATCCTTTAAAAATGTTTTGCCTGCTTGTGTTTGAAAGGGGAGAATAATGACTATATAGTACCTCATATTGACTGTAACAGAGTTCTGGATATTCATAAATTCTGAAATTTTAAAATTCAAAGTTTTGAATCTGAAGGGCTGTAATTTCATATCTGAATTCCAAACCCAAATTGTGGTGCTAGTGCACAATTCTAGTTCAATGTGCTCTAACTTTTTTTAGTACGTATTACGGTAGGTTTGTGGCATTTCAATCTTACCTTTAAACATGGCAAACTTTTAAACATGGTAAAGACACAAAATTGCTTTTAAATATACTAAACAGGACACAAAAGGTAGGAGACATTTCCCAGCTGCTGACATTGTAGCTAGAATTAAAGATTGTCCCTCCATCCTTTCAGGTTGCTATGTTCAAGCTGGTCCCAATTGGTTAGTGCTGCTTTTGGCAATGTGTCACTAGGAGAAAGCTTTTAGAAGTGTTTTCTTTTCCTGTTTGGGGACTGTTTCCATGTGCTAATCTGATTACAAAAGAATATATTTTTTCTTTATGTGCTCTATGCCAATATGCCGTCTGCCACAGTGAAATTCTTTTAATTTTTGGCTTTTTTAAAAAAAGAAAGCTTTTTGAAACCAGTTTTCTACGCTGTTATTAGGTTGATGGAACACACTTCATTTTTTCTACCTCTGAACACAGCAAAAGACTTGGTTCTTTACCCCAAAAAGTGAATTACACTAAATGGGAAAGTAGCAAAAACCAAGCAAAAATCAAACAAAAAACCTTATAGTGTCTTGATGTTGAACAAGTTTTATTTTTCATAAATTACAGCAAGCTAAATCTGAGTGTTTCTCAAATAGGTGGTTATTTATACATTTGCTTCAATGGGAGGGCTTTGTGGCGGTACTAATATGCAAAAGATACAGACATTAATGACTACCTTAACAATGGTTGATTAAGAAACAATCACCAGGGAGAAGACAAGGAGATACTGACAAATATGAACAGATTCACACATGCAGGATGATGAACAGTCTTTGTCCATCTGAAGAATAAGAGCTATAAAGTAGCCTCTATATAAACTCTTGTGTTTAGAGCCTTGCAGACAGACAAGCCATAGGAAGAAAGAAGCAGGCAGTGAAAACTGAATGTCTAAATAGATTATTAAGCAAACAGAAGTTGGGTGGTAATGCAGACATTTCTGAATAAGAGAACTGTTTGACACAAGCAGTAACATTAAAAGCCTTTGACCATATTCTAGCTGGAGGAGACAAAGTTGAAACTTTTTCTGAAAGCTTGTTCCTTTGTTTTCCACCTGACTCTTTTGGAAGGGCTTTTGTTCCACAACAGCACCTTTTGATGAGAGACTCATTTTTGCATATTGCCCAAAAAAGACAGTGCTGAGGTATAGCAATGTACAGAGACCACTTGCCACAGCAGAGCCGAGAAAGAGATCAATAAGGAGACCAGATGAAGAGCCAAAGAGACACTACAATAACATCTGCAGTACTTTCCTTTTTCAAATATAGGAATGTGCCTATTGCTTGAAATAAGGGCATCAATTAGCTCTTCCTATCCATCTAGGCAGCACTTCTCGTACTTAAAACTCACACACCATACAGTGTAGCTGCCAAAGGAGAAGGGGGGAAATGGGAATGCAAACACTATAGCCCATATTTGCCACATGGCCACTTGCAGTTGTTGTTATCATAAACCACAATATTATTAAGGACTACTAAAACAGTAATGGGTACCCAATATGGTGTGGTGGCTAGAGTAATGGACTAAGGAGATCTGGGTTTGACTCTCAGCTCTGCTATGGAAACCCACTTGGGATTTTTTCACAAGGGCCAGGTTTTTGAGTAAGCTGTAGGACTGAAATGGTAAAACCACTCTTTGAATTCTTTACGTACCCCTGGAAACCCTATTAGTGTCATTATAAATCAGTTCTGACTTGATATCACCTAACAACAACAATATGAATCCCAGCTTTATAATACAGTAGCCTAATAATATGCAGAATGCGTATATGTGGGAGGGTGTCCTCAGAGACCAAAAGGACATAGATGTTTGGATAGGCAGTAAAGATTTGAAGGAAGATTGGGAAATTATGTTTTTCTTTTGAAACTTTACTCAAAGGCTGCCCACATTCCCCCCACCCCAGGAATGGCCCTACGTAATCATGCAATGTGATTCCCAAGAGTTTTCTCACCTTGAAAGCACAGCTAAGCTGCTGCTTGGGAGCAATGGAATAGCTATGTTTAAAATTTCACAAGAGAGAGAGAGAGACAAATAACCCTCATCATCTCATCAAACTGTAAAAATCTCCTAAAGAGTCATCATCTTATCTTTCCCCTCCTAGAAAGTCCTCAGTATTCTCTCCTTACACATTTGCACTATGGACTATGGATAGGTGGAGAGGGGGAAATCTCATTCAGCTTTAAAAATCAGTGCATAGGTGAGCCATATACAGCAGAACAGTGGTTAGAACTGCAGTACTGCAGTCAAAGACTGTCATGATCTGAGTTTGATTCCGTCAAGTTCAGATAGCTAGCTCAAGGTTGACTCATCTGTCTGAGGTTGGTAAATTGAGTGCCCAGCTTTCTAGGTGTGTGTGTTTGGAATGTGCACCCTGCATAATTTAATTATAACTCCCTTGAGAGTGCTTTGAATGCTATGGGGCAGCATGCTTTGCTTTGTCCAGAAAAACATTGCTATGAAGTCATTTAATAAAGAATTAGCAGTTGTATTCACTGCACTGCTTCAATATGAAGGATACTTTCCACAACTGCTTTCCAATTCTGACTGTCATACAGCACAACTCGGTGATACTTACCTGCACATACATAGAGGATACACTAATTGGGAAAGGTGGATTTGATTACGATTTAAGTTCCCGAAAGGTAAAGAAGAGGACAGATTTTTCTCACAAGGGTCAGGTGTCTGAGTAAGCTGTAGAACTGAACATACACGATCAGTTATCACCAAAGTTCATTTGAATATATCTATACTCAGTCCTGTGGTGCTAATTTTACATGATATTATCAGAAACATAAAGTTAATGAGATGCTTGACAAGGCACTGGATCTGGATGTGCAGAATCTAATCTATTTAGAGCACCATTTAGAAAATGGGTAGGGAATATTCCAAAAAGACACTCAACACGAATAAGTTGTTGAAGAAGAGAAGCGCATTCACAGCATGAACCTATTTGCTATCATAATATGACAGACATGGAATAGTATTCAAATTAATGAATGGGTGCTTAAGACTGATCTGTCATTCACCTTTCTTTCCTAGCCCCATGGCACCAAAAGTCACTCACTGAAATTGACTAGTTGTGAATTTAAAAGTGATAAAAGAAGATACTGCACTCCTTTCCATGACATATAATTAATCTGTGGATTTTCACCGCTACCAGCCTTACAGAGTCCAAAAGCTTAGTGAAATTGCAGAGGTATCTCCTAAGTATAGCATAAGTAGCTGAACTAAGAAAGCCATCAAAAGTTCAGTGTTGGAAACCAACCACCATCCTCAAGGATAAAATCTCCTGGGGAACCAAATTAAAAGGACACTTGCTTATTCCATATCAAACTCTTTATCCATCCAGCTCTATATTGTGTACTCTTACTGGCAGCAGCTCTCCTGGGTCTCATGGAGGTGTCTTTCTTGATGTCTCCTGCCTGAAGAAATGCTAGAGACTGAATTTGGAACCTTTTGAACACAGGGCTCTTCTGCAAGCAAAGCTTGTGCTCTTCTCATTGTGCTATAAGTTGTTCCAGACTGTTGATTATCACTAATGTTGACATGACTCAATTAGGCAAAAACAGATTCCTTTGTTCAAGAAGGTACAATATGAAACAGTGAATGGGATACTTCAGGAGAAGAAAGGGGAAGGTTGAAACGGGGGGAAAACATTTACTTGGACCTATACTTTGTTGCTCATGCAAATGAGGATTTAAATGGGTAAGTCCAAGGCAATAAGGAAAATGTCTAGTTTTTTTAAAAGTATGGACTTGAAAAAAGAAAGACAATTTTCTTGCCCTGATTAACTATCATCATCTTCTTCAGATAATTGTTTATTTCAAAAACAATTCCCCCCCCCCGGCTCCTGGGAAGACATATCAAAGTATAAGATTCTAAGGGCTTCTCTAGATTTAGAGGAAGATGTACATATGGAAAATTACTATTAAAAATAATGGATAATTTTGACCATCCTAAAGCCTTTAAAAGCCAGTTAGTTACTATTGTTGTTGTTCAATCATTTAGTCATGTCTGACTCTTCGTGACCCCAAGGACCAGAGCACGCCAGGCCTTCCTGTCTTGCCTGTGTGTATAACAGGTACTGTATGTTATATACACAGGCAGTGTCAGATTGTCTCTGCTTAGATTTTTCCTTTTGTAGTTACTATTACAGCTACTGTTTTAGTTATCTTTTAGCAAAAGCAACTCCCATCCAGTCCACAACTGCTACCAGCTTCTGACCTGTTAAAACATATCTAAGCAGGTATGTTATACACACAGGCAGTGTCAGATTGCCCCTGCTTAGATTTTTCCTTTTGTGGCTTCAAAAGGTACAGCTTGCACACAATACAAATAAGTTGTGCACACCCTGAAATCACAAACAGAAGTCTTTAATCACTGGTGATTTGTTGTCATCAATGCCTTTCCCCCCTATCCTGTTCCAGAGGAGTTTGACCGTAACACTGAAAAGGTCAGATGCGTAAGTCAATATCTAGTAGGTGAATTCTCCCGAATTCATAATTTGGCCTACTCATAAGGCCAACGTTACTTGTTTTTTTAAATGTCCATGTATTTTTAAATGGTGGCTAGGCATGTAGATTGAAGCTATATTTGCTGAAATATACCACCACCACCACTACTACTACTACTACCACCACCACCACCACCACCAATACCAATAATAACAATAACAACTACAACAACTACAACAACTACAACTACTACTACTACAACTACTACAACTACTACAACAACAACAACAACAACAACAACAACAACAACAATAACAATAATAATAATAATAATAATAATAATAATAATAATAATAATAATAATAATAATAATAATAATAATAATAATAATAATAATAATAATAATAATAATAATAATAATAATAAAAATTCTGATGTATGGCAACACTTTTCAAGGCTTTCCAGGCAGCAAGTACTTAGAAGTGGTTTACAATTCCCTTCTAGGGGCACCCTCGGACTGTGCAGCTTGCCCAAGCCTCAAGGCTGGCTTTACTCTCAGGAGATACGGTGTGAAATCGAACACTCAACCTCTGGCTCCATAGCCGCCAGATACCTAAACCACAACAAAACACATGTAAATATGTTTGGTTGAAATGTAAAAGAAGTAGAATGCTGCTACTAAATATTAAATTATTAGAGCCTTACATATGCTATTGGAAGAACTGCTAGAAACAAATGATTCCAATTACCTGGCAAACTACTGGGGACCAGCACTGAAATTATCTCCACTATGACTCATTTAGTATCTGAATTAGGAGTCCCAGAGGGGGAGAGCAGTTTACATAGTTACCATGGATGCTGCTATGATAAATTATATTTCAATAATATTTTTAAAAACCTCTTATGTTTCAGGCAAGGTGGGTAAAACCATTTCTGATGAATAGTCCTTAATCATAGAAAAATAGTCACATGTGAATCAGCTCTGCTCATTTCCTTCCAGAAGAGCTGACATCTTAAACTGCACTAGACAATGAATCACCTTGTCAAGGAAAGCAGAAAATGGAAAACCTGTTACCAAACTCATCTGATATAATGGCATTTACAACAACATGTTTGAAGTGATAAACCAACAATAATAATTTCTTTCAACTTGCATTGTACTCAGAAAGTTTTATGCAATCATACACTTTTCCCCTCAGAAAAGTGTGAACAGTGTGGCATTTTACTTTCTTGCATTTGAAACTATTTATAAATGTGAATATATAAAATTAAGTTGACTAGCTTCAGCTTCTACCCTTTCTTCTTTTAAGGCATAAGATTTTTAAAAAAACCCTGCTATTTGTGTGCCCAGAAAGTAACCATAAGATATACATCTGTTTTTCAACATTCTTTGCTTTAGAGAAAAGATGTGGAGTTTGGAATAATAGAACTATTTAAACACAGGATGGAATTTCCCTGATACCCAGACATTCCAAAAAGATGTGCATTTACATTTAGCAAAGATCTATGGAAAATCTACTCAAGGGGCCCCCACTCCGGACATTTTAGATATGGATTCTTAATCCTATGCTCCCCAGGAGGCTGTCTACGGCACTACAGAATTATAAGGAACTCTCTTTGTCTCTGTGATGATTAATAGGGAGAAAGATGCTCCTATGCAGAAGGAGGTCTGAGTTTATGATCCTTCTCCATGAGGCAATAGAAAAGTTTTTAGTTGATGCTCCATTAATATTAGAAGTTCAGCACTGGAGAACGCAAAAATGAACCATTCCTGAGTTTTTCCTCATCATTCTATGGGAAATTCTCATGAGCCACAGGGATCCAAAGCCCTCCCTTTCTGCAGACATGCCCTCCAAACCATGGAAAATGATGCCAGCTCTGGTGGTAAAAAAGAAGAAATGGTCATAAAAAGCCAAACAACAACATTAACGTTGTGATCCGTTTCCAGGGCTTTCATTCACTTCTTCTGGGGGTGCTTTACATGAGAACATAAGAAGAGCCCTGCTGGATCAGGCCAAGGGCCCATCTAGTCCAGCTTCCTGTATCTTACAGTGGCCCCACCAGATGCCTCTGGGAGCACACAACTAGATACCTGTCTCCTCATACCCCTCCCCTGCATCTGGCATTTTGAGGTACCTTCTTTCTAGGCTTGGAGATTATACATCCCCACCATGGCTTGTAACCTGCAATGGACTTTTCTACCAGAAATCTGTCTAATCCCTTTTTCCTGATCTGTCATGGAGAACTCAGAAACTATTAGCCGATAAAGTTTTGATTTTTTTTTTTTTGCCCCAATGTGCATTACTATACATTTTCTTAGATTGGAATGCATTTGCCATTTTGCCGCCCATTCTCCCAGTTTGGAGAGATCCTTCTGGAGCTCTTCAAAATCCCTTCTGGTCTTCACCACCCAGAAAAGTTTCGTGTCATCTGCAAACTTGGCCACCTCACTGCTTATCCCTGTCTCCAGGTCATTGATGAACAGATTGAAAAGCACCAGTCCCAGAACAGATCCTTGGGACACACCACTTTTCACCTCTCTCCATTGTGAAAACTGCCCATTGACACCTACTCTCAGTTTCCTGATTCTCAACCAATTCTGAATCCATAAGAGGATCTGCCCTCTTATCCCCTGACTGTGGAGTTTTCTCAGCAGTCTTTGATGAGGAACCACATCAAATGCCTTCTGAAAATCAAGATAGACAATATCCACTGGTTCACCTTTTCAAAGAATTCTGAAAGGTTTGTGACGCAAGGCTTACCCTTACAGAAGCCATGCTGATTTTTCAGTTTGCAATTGTCCAATTTGCCCAAGGCTACACAAGCTGCCTCTACTCTTGAGAGGCGCAGTGGTGAATTGAACTTCCCACCTCTAGCTCACTGAGTTATCAAGTCAGCTAGAAAAGAAAAATAACAACTAGGAACTGGGTCTTTTCAGTGATGGCCACCTTGTTGTTGTGACTGCCAGTGGAGGTGCATCTAACTTCCACCTTCCTAGAGTATATAAAGCAAATAAAAACTTAGCTCTTCCTTCAGGCCTTTGAAAACTTTCTCCCTTTTTATTTAATTAATTATTTAATTATTTGACTGTCCAACATTTATTGTTTATTGATGTTATTCTCGCTGCCAACTTGGGAGTTTACTTTTGTGTCTTTTTAGATGTAGGTGGGTTATAGAAGTGGGTTTTTCCCTTTTCTGTTTGTTGTGCTTAATTTATGTTTATTGTTCTTAATTTTGTTTATTTTTAATATAAGCCACCTGGAGTAGTGGCTTGCCACTAGATGTACGGGGCAGAAATTAAATAAATAAATGAATATTGAAGATAACATTTTTGAATGATGTTGACAGAAGCCCTGTGGGAAATAAATAAACATGGCCTCTACAAAAAATAAATCCTGTCTCATTCACTTTGTTGGTGAAAATTCTGTATGAAATATAGCACATTTAAGGGCAATTGTGCCAGTGGTCCTTGCATTTTGCCAGCCATCTATCCCATGCCTGGACATGCAACTGAGAATGCAATCAACTGCATAACCCAGGTGTGAGAGACAGAAGGCAGAAAGACAGTGCACACTGTTTCTGTGATTTCCGGTTTATGCTGCATAACACCAATCAAATTCTAGCCTTTGAGTCATTTGAAAGTGCCAATAAACATGGAAACAAGACTGATCCAGTAGATTTTGTTCATTAGATGTTCCAAAAAAATGTTTGCAAAGCACTTCAACAAAGGCTCCTGTACAAACCTAGCAATTAAATGGCAAAAGAAGTCATCTTGCAGACTGAGAATTGACTGAAGAACAAGAAGAATAGAGTGGAATGATTAGTTCTTGCAGTGAACACTAGGATACCTCAGGGGCTGGTACTGAGAATGTTACCTTTTCAACGTATTTAGAAATTAGCTTGCATGAAGGATGAGTAATGTGGTGCCCATGTATGCTGATGAAAGAAAATTATCTGGGTATTAGAACAAAATAGATTTCAAAGGACTCCAGAAAGATCTCTTCAAACTGAAGGATTTGTTCTAAGGTGAATTCAGTGTAAGTAATTATAAAGTGATGGATGTTTGGGCACATAGATCCAAATTTCTCATATTCACTTGTGAGATCTAAGGATCTCTGCCGGAAGCAACTGGCCATGGAAGGGATCTTACACCATTGTGGAGCGTGTCATGAAAATGTTGACTCAGTGTGCAGCAGCACAAAAATGCAAATTCCACCTTGATCAGAATTACAAAAGGCAACAAAAATGAAGCTACCAATATTATAGTACCCTTCTACAAATTAAGGTGTGAGCAAAGATTTCAAATCCCAACTGTGCGTTCTGAGACAGCGGTGAGCCGAGATGACCTGGAGAGTGTGTGACTGGTGCCTTCTGGTGCCGTGCCACCTATGTGGCTTTGCACAGTCTCAGAGCACCACAAGAAGGAGAGACTCCTATGTTACTTCTGAGTATTTTATACCTAAAAATCCCGGATGGATTGCCATCGTGTGAAATTGACCAATGACACATAATTATCTATTTTATACAAAACTATGGTGTGTATGTTGTGTGCAGTTCTGGCCACTGCTATCTAGACAAGACTGTTGTAGAACTGGAAGTCAAAATGATCAAAGAATTGGAGGAACTCCCTTATGATGAATAGTTACAGTATTTAGAGCTTCTGAGTTCAGAAAAAAAGGGGATGAGGGAAGATATGGAGGAGAGAATGGATAGAAAGTTTCCCCTTTTCTCATTATGTGAGAACCTGGGAGTGGGGGTCACCTACTGAAGCTGAAAGGTGGGAGGTTCAGAAGAAGTAAGAAGAGGTATTCCTTCACTCCATTTTTAAGCTGTTTGATTTGCTACCACAAGATAGCAGCCAAAACCACACACTTGGCAAAAACTGAGTGGAATTTAAAATGACTTACGTTGCTTCACATGATGCAAGCCCTACTGCTGTTTAAATTACACACAATTCAAACAATAGTAGGGCTTGCTCTGTGGTTGGCTGGGGTGAAAGTGTCCTTCATCTTCTACAGGGCTTGCTTGTATGGTGGGTGGCTAGATGGGGGTGACCAGGGAACTTGATTGACATACACCCTGCAGTGGCTAAAACACTGTCCAGCTGCAAGTCATGCAGACAAGGAAGAATTCTCTCACCTTGACCAACTGCTGAAGAAGCCTACTGCTACCACCCAAAGGTAAAAGGTCATTAACTGTGTAACCCTAGACATGTCTACTCAAAATAAGTACTACTTACAGAAGACTGAGCAAAAACATAACTCTAATGCTACCTGTACTCACTCACTCACTCCCTCGTCTCACCTTTCCAAATGTTATGGCTACAGTCACAACTGTGACTTCACTCACTGACTAAACACACTGAAAATGAGCAGATTTCTTTCTTGCAAAAAAAAGTGGGGCATAACATTGACTGTCTGTTTTGGCATATATTTTAGCTTCAACGGGGCTTGAAACTTGCTTCTTTTTAAAAAATTGAATAAAAGATGGGAATACAGAACAGTTCGTAGTGTTAACAAGCACTAGGAGATATGGCTAGAATTCAAATAAAACAAATCAACTGGGCAATATGACAAATGTACCTTTTTGCTTCACACTCGCCAGAATCCTGTCGCACAACTCTGAGTGCATAAAAGCTGGTTATGTCATCAGCAATGGACTTTAATATGTAGTTTACATTTTCCTATCCCCCTCCTCAGGCTCCAAGAAATCCTTTTTTTATCTGGGAACTGTGAGATGCAGAAAACCTTTACTATCAAAAAATCACCTCTGATAGTATTGATCCTAGTAACAAGACTAGGCAGCAATTTGTTTTAGGATTTAGAGAGAGGGACACATGTGACAGAAACACATTTCTGAGCAGTTGGTTGTTGTGGGTTTTTCAGGCTCTTTGGCCATGTTCTGAAGGTTGTTCTTCTTAACGTTTCGCCAGACTCTGTGGCCGGCATCTTCAGAGGACAGCACTCTGTGCTCCGTGCTATTTTATAAATTTCTGAGCAGCTTTGTCCACTGATATTTGTGAAGTATGCCTCACACACTATGACTCAAAAGTCTCCAATTTCTTTTGGAAGGCTATTTAAACAGATGCTAAAGCTCCTGTGTATTTGTCTACAGAATTCTTCTATTCAGTATGCCCATTTTGCTGGTGAAAGCTACATATTGATGGATTACTTGTGGATTGTGTAAAAAAAAAAGTACATTCCTCTGAGTTAAGCCTTGGTTTGTATTCTGTCAGTAATTTCTCTTTAGTATCACCATGATATGTCTCAGCTTTGTGCATAAGGTTTATAATTTCATGTCAATGACTACAGAATACACATTGTAATATGTATGGACAGAGAACGTGTAAGATCCTCATACACAGGAAGCATTGTCCATCTATGGACCCATGTGATCCCAGATACAAGAACAGTTCTGAAGTGAAGTATAAAACAAAGTTAGGGGACAGAAATTGTACAGTGAGTGACAAAAATGGTCAAAGAGAAAGTGATTGGAAAATAAATTGGAACATACCGCTGACAATTAGTTGTCAATTCACATAATATATGTGACCTATCAATCTAGCCATCATTATTCATTTACTATTTATTTTTAAATTGCTTATCTATAATGAAGTGATGAACAAGCATACATTAGAAATAAACAAGCATAAACAAGCAAAATTAATCAGTATCACTCTGTATGGCATTCTGTCATTATGGCAACTTGTTCTCATTCTCACCACCTCAACTATTTTATAAATGGGCATAAGAGAAGAGGATATTCTGCCTTAACTCAGACTGGATTAGGCATCCTTCAGTCTCGAGAGACTATGGTAACATGCTATGAACAGAGGACTTGGAACAGCATCTAGTGTGGCTGAGAAGGCCCCCATTCAACTCCCTGATTTTGCTGGTTTCAGGACTGCCTCTTCGCCTTGGCCTGCTAGACAAGTGTCTCTTCAAAATGGGAGAGGCCATGATGCACCACTTGCCTCCAGGCTGAACACTCAGATGTCAAGGTTTCCTATCTGTTGAGATCCATTCCTAAGGCCTTCAGATCCTGCTTGCAAATATCCTTATATCACAGCTGTGGTTTCCCTCTGGGGGCATTTTCCCTGCACTAATTCTCCATACAGGAGATTTTGGAATCCAAGCATCAGCCATTCTCATGACATGCCCGAGCCAACATAAATGTCACTGTTTCAGTAACGTACACATGCTAAAAATCCCAGTTCATTCTATGACTACTCTATTTGTAACTTCATCCTGCCAGGTGACACAAAGAATGTGTCAGAGAAACACATATGGAACGTGTTCAGCTTCCTCTCCTGCCATGCACAAAGGGTCCAGGATTCACTGCAGTACAGGAGTGGGCTCAGGACACAGGCTCTATAGACCTGGATCTTGGTATATACTGTCAGCTTCTTATTAAGCCATACTCTCAAGATTCAATAGTTAATATGACAATCAGGCTAAGTCTTTGTTAGAGCAAACCAGCCCACTCCCAGACAGTCCTATTTGTACCTTTCTGATCCCCTGTCAAGGGATTCTATTTTGTTGTTGCAGGTTGAATCACTCTTGTTTTGATGAGTTCCATTACTTATGATCACTGGAATGAATTCAAAGCAAGCCTTCCAGTTTGAATTTGCCAGTATCATGAAGTGGCTTAGTAAGTAAGCTGTTTCAGGATGCTGGCAAATTAAACACTTCCTCCTCTCCTTGACAGAGGAGCAGGGGAAGTGATTTTTTAACTGTATAATGCATTATCACTGATGCACTGCATCAGTTATAAAAAAAATCTTTTATTTTCTTAAAGGGTCAATTGAGAAACCTGCAGTCAAATCCATGGTTCTTGCTTCAGTTTCAGGAAGTTTCTTTAAGAAAAGGTAAAGAAAATATTTTAATTCTTTTAAATAACTGAAATAAATCATTTTTAAATAATATTAGCAACAATCTATACAGTAAAACAAAATTCCCATCTGCTGACGAGCAGAAGAAGTGATTAATTTGCTAATATCTTGAAGCGTCTCATTTATTAAGCCACTTCACGATATTGGCAGGAATGTGTAGCCTGTATAATTAAAATTGTAAACCGCCCAGAGAGTGCTTGTAGCGCTATGGGGCGGTATATAAGTCCAATAAATAAATAAATAAATAAATTATTTCCATGTGAACAGGAAGGCTTGATTAGATCATTCTAATCAAGCCCAACCATTTCCCAAAGCAATCTACATTAACTTATTCCTTGCCACTAATGTAGCCATACCCTGAGACAACCAACTAAGGCTGCAGATGTTGGGGGAAATCTCTTGTCAGCCAACTCTTCCTTCTGAAATTTCTGATTGTTTCTCTGTTGGAGAATAGAACTGTGCATGTCATCCAGTCTGTTCTGGGTCCCCTAAACTAGCCTTCTTCCTAAGGTTTGGTAGAGGATAATAGTCCTTTGCCAATGGTGAAATTCAGCTGCCAGTCCAGGCAACAGCTGTACTGAGGACAAGGAAGAAAGTGCCATCCTCCCCTTTGTTTGGGGCAGAAAATATCTGTGGCTTCTCCTGCACAAAATGCATTGAGATTGCTGACATCCACAGAATAAGGTCAAAAACATAGCCAAACGTTGGTATATCATAGACAGGCAACGTCTTCGCTCTACTCAAGTGTCTCTACTGGAGAAAAGGTAGGACAGAAATCAAGTCAAATCAATAAATAAATTGTATGGCATACGCCTGTTTCACCCCAGTGATAGTGCTTTGAATCAATAACAAGTAATACTTTTTGCAACTCTCAGTTCTGACAATATTGAGTAGTATGAAGTGAGGCCTGCTCACAACTTATTTAATTCAGAGAGAAGGAAGCAGTGCTTTCATCACTCTTGCAGACTGCTGCAGATCATGAAACTGTGCACACTGGGTGTCCACCTAAACCTGTGATAGACTCTGCATCACAGGTTTCACCATGTAAAATCGAGCAGAGATTTCTAGTAAGATACTGGGCCTTGAAGATATGCAGTATGTCCAAGGTAGGCACATATGGCCCTGGGCCATTGATATAAGCCTTTGGTCTGATTCAGCAAGGCTCTTTGCATGTCCATAAGTGTTAAAGAAAGCAGAGCTTGCGAAGCTACACTAAGAAGCTCCCTAAGTTGCCTCGTGGCGCAGTGGTTAAAACGCTGTACTGCAGCTAAAACTGTGCTCACGACCTGGGGTTCAAATCCCAGGTAGCCGGCTCAAGGTTGACTCAGCCTTCCATCCTTCCGAGGGCGGTAAAATGAGTACCCAGCTTGCTGGGGGGCAATGTGTAGCCTGTATAATTAAAACTGTAAACCGCCCGGAGAGTGCTTGTAGCGCTATGGGGCGGTATATAAGTCCAATAAATAAATAAATAAATAAATAAATAAGTGCAGTGCTTTGAACCAGGTATCAGAAGTACCAGTGGGGATAATAAAACAAATCTGTGCAAGGGGGAGGAGCTTGAAAAAATAAAAAATAAAATTAAAGCAATAGGATTTGGGATTGAGCATGCATGAGAGAAGACACAAAAGCACTACAGAGGGAGCAGGGAGATAAGAAAAAGGGCCAAGAACAATGTCTGAGAGAAAAAAAAACACATGGAAAAGAAATGGGAGAGTAGGATGAAGGTAGAGAAAGATAGTGACTACCAAAATTATAATTGGTATGAATGAAGAGGGACACCCCCTCCAAGTTCTATTGGAGTTTCTTGTGAGCCCTCTTTTGTACCTTCCAGTTAGGAATTTCTGTAGAGATTATTCAGGAATTCCTGTGCGTCCTGTAAATCAGTTAGCACTCACAAACTTAGATTTTCATGGGCTGTGACTCTGTCTATATCTATAGGGACTGTTCTGACTTAATGGCTAACAACATAACTTTAAACTAATATCTGAACAAATCAAAAGCAATGACATGGAAAACCAGCAAACAAAACAAAAGGAAAACATACTATAAGTGCTGTTTTGGAAAAAATCAGAACCATGCTAGTGTTAAGCACCCTAAATCAACATATGTTCTTGAAAAGTCATACTAATGAAGAATCAGGGTGTGAAAAGAATAACATTGCAAATAGAAATGCGAAGACCTTAAGGTTATGTATTTCTTGCAATAAATCATTATCTCTGCACTAGAGATGTGAAACAGTAAGCCAAGAAATTGACGGAAAAGGTGCTGTTTTAAATTTTTATCTAGTCATCATAGTTATCTTCTATTAGCATGTCATCTCAGTCCAAACATTATGATATGTACTGTACCTTACAAGATGAGTAGAGATCGTTTTGTTACCTTAACAGCACAATTAGTGATATAGTTCATCATCTGTCAACATTCCTTGATTAGTTAATATCTATGCAGCATTCTGAGTAAAGGTCTGTTCAAGTACTGAATATTTTATATATTTGTTCTTTCACAAAATGTTTTTAACACTTCAGCTGTGATGAGAGGTAAGATATACAAACCAGACCAAAGAGTATGCATGCTAATATGATTCTTACCAGATCTGAACTTCCTCAAATAACTTTTGAAAAGAAGATATAGAACCTCTGGTATGCCATTTTAAATGCATATACAAGAGGAAAAGTGGAGCTTAAATAAGTGCTTTGTATTTCATCTTTCAGAATCCACAAGCCGGCCTGGATTCTGGGAGCTGTACTCTAAAAAGTAACTACTCCAACTTCTAGAACAGTGGTTCCGAACCTTAAGTCCCCAGTTGTTCTTAAACTACAACTCCCAGAAAACCTGGCCAGCACAGCTAGTGGTGAAGGCTTCTGGGAATTTTAGTCTAAGACTATCTGGGGACCCAAAGTTGGGAACCATGGCTTTAGAAAAAAGCTTTCCAAAATACAGTTGTTTTTCTTTGAGTAAACACACTTAGAATTGATATGTATGTTTATATACAAGAACACTGTCTTTAAAAAGGCACAGCAGTCAGTTCTGGATGATTGCATTTCTGGATGAGGTTAGGAGAAATAACTTGTTACAGAATGTGATACCTTTTACCACATTAAATGGAATGTCCGTTTCTCCTAATACTATGTATTTTGATGGGAACCTCAAGACAAGAGATCTTTCTGAGCTCTGTTCTTGCCTGTTCCAAAGGAAACAGGAATCTGATTGGCAGTGGGTTGCTTCATACATTTGTGACCATTCTAGGAGATCAATTCTTTCACATAAAAGTTAAGAGTGCAGCATTGTTTATGAATTGTACAATTACAGTTTTGGCTCATCTTTGCATTGTAAATACTTTGATAAGTATTTTGCTCTCGATCATGAGCTCAATGAGAACTTCATAATGAGTTCAGTTTTTCTGATCATTTTCTGATCATGCTTAGGACTGTAGGCATTTTGATCTCTTCCTGTAACTTTGCTAATACTGTGTGTGCAGTCTACGAGACCCTTTGTCTTAAGAGAAATGCATATTCCCTGTCATCACTTTTTCCTTCTAGTGACAGTGTTTCTTTAGAGATAGGCACCTCAACCAATCAGACTTGCAAATGAAGCCTGTGTTTACATTCTGATAATCAGGCACAAATCAAAACATGTTAAAATGCAAGATAGGGAAACAGGGCAAAACAGGCTAGGAAGAAAATACATCTTTCACCAGTCTACAGAGCACTACCTTTAACTATATGCTACATATATTATCTTGTATGATCCTACACACACACACACACACACTTTAAAGTAAGTTCAATTAAGGAAAGCAGTACTTAATGTCTAAATAAATATGCAGATGATCAATGTGATGGTCCATAGAGATGGGCACGAACTGTCAGTTTGGAGATTCAGCCCAGTTTGCTTACCACTGCAACAGGTGTTTGGCAGTTTGGCACCCTGCCCCCTCTAGTGGGCACCAACTCAGAAGCATCATCCCACACTTCCTGCCCCACTTCTTCCAGGCACTGCCTCTGAGTGGGTGCCCACCGGAAGGGGCAGGATGCCGAATTGCCGAACACCTGTTGCAGTGGTAAATGAACTGGGACGAACCCCCAAAATGGCATTCATGCCCATCTGTATATGGATAATATTTTTAGATGGCAAACAAATGTGCACACAAAGTTCTTCTCCATAAGTAGGACCACATCATTCCCTGCCATGGAAGAGCTATTTTTCCCTCTTGTGATAGCCTTATGCCATTGTGGAAAGACTTTATTTTCCATCAGGCATTTGACTTGCTGAGCTGTTAATTTTAATTCTCTTGATTTGTTAATTGAAGTGCTTTATCTGATGCTGCTTTGCCTCTTGCTATTTATTTTGCATTTTGTTGGTGTGAATAACTTGATCACAATCTTCTGAATAAAATCAAATTGTGATCTACTTTCAACCCATCTGCTAATGGGAAGGGAAAATCTGTGGGAACAATAATAAATTATTATAATAATTATTATAATACTAAACATTAGTACAGCATACATAATGACATTTTGACATACAAATATTTTATTTTCATAATTTTCAGTGGCTGCACAATCTTTGATACCTGGAAAGGCCTATTCCACTAGCTATAGGATACTACAAATCAACTCCTTGAGCAAGATAAGGAGGCCTATTGCACTATGGATGGCAGTGGAAATTTCTACCTGTGCAGCTGCCATATTGGCAGCCCTTTGTACCATTTGGGGAGGAGGGGGCATTTGGAGTGTGTAGAAACCAAGTGGACTTGGATCCACACTGGATCCCAAGATGACTGGTCCCCAGAAATGGCATTGGAACAGGGGAAACTACATCATGGACTGAAATCGTAATTTTCCCTCCCATTATGTATATCCAACTATCCTTTCCCATTGCATCTAGTGAGAAGAAAATTTAAATATTAAATAAAAAATAGTGGGAATGATGGGATTTTTTTCTTTTAAAAACAAAAGCTGGGGAGCTTCTATCTTTAAAAGCTCCCCAGCTTCTCTCTCAACACATTCCCAGTAAGAATCAGGAAGTTATGGTTCCTCTGTTATAAACTCTTCCTCTGCCCAACTCCATAGGATTGATATGAACATTATTCTTAATTCTAATATTTGCATTTATCATGATTTTTAGCATGGTGATATTTCTTTCCACCAGCATAGGCAGGACAGAAGGTAGTTTGACAGGCATGTTATAGAGTCATATGGATTTTCAGATTTGGTACATTACTTCCTACTTACTTAGCAAGTGATCTCAGGCGTGGAATTATCTTGTTTCTCCTTTTACACTGCATCCTAAGAACTTCCACAGTGTCAGAATGTCCCATGTATATTGGAGTATTAGCAGCATGAATTCAATAGCACTGGCCTAAAAGATTTTCATAAGCAGAGTGCCTAATATCCAGATAGGTGCAGTTGTATCTGCAGTATGTGTCTCTCTGTGTGAGAGAGAGTTTCACTAAGGTTTTTGACATATAGCTGCTGCAGCCAAAATCCATCTATCCCAGAATTATTCTAGTAAAACAAATGGGTCTATTCTAGTATCTGCAAGAACTACATGCATATTATGTCACCCATCTTAAAATAGGAACAAACCTATTATTCCAATTGCAATTACGTCAGTTAAATAATAAATCTGCCAAGGTGAGTAATAAAAGGACAGCTCTTTCTGTCTTTTTCTTCCCCCAAGGCAATGTCCACCAGAGGTTGGATTCAACATAAACGTAGAATGATATTTTGTTCTGTTACTATTATTTATATGTCTTGCAAAAAAAGAGAGGGGAGTTTGTTAAATATTGTGACATATGTAGGTCTAGATGCAAGAAAACAAGTGAGGTTCTGGGTAAAAACACTAGTGATTAAAAAATATACACTGTCATTATGTGTTGACTTTTTAAAGCATTACAAAACTATTTACAAAAGTTAATTATAGTTAATTTATCTATTGTACGATCAGGTTGCAGGATTCCACCACTTTCTAGCATTGCCAATAGGAAGAACCCAGGATGGGATGAAATAATAAAAGCAGGGTTTATTTTTGATAACAGGAGTCAACAAGGGAGAGAGACTTGGCAGGGAGGTAGGGAGAAAGACACACACATACAGAGGTATTCAAAGTGTTCCATTTATTCTAAGGATGATGTTATGGCTCTACTAGAAGACTCTTCCAGTGGGAATGAGTTGCCCCCCCCAAGCCAGAAAACAGTGAGGAGACCTCATAGATCCTGGAGTTTTGGATGTGCAAGAAGCAGTAACCTCAGACAGAGGCAATTCTACTTCAGTCAAAGAAGGCTGGCTCCTCTTCTGGCCCATTAGAACATTGTGAATTAAAGGCAAAAAATGTCCTTGAAACTCCCTGGTGAAGTGATCCACAGCAGAAGAAGTTTCCTCAAGAACAGAGTCTTCCTCAAAAATAGGGTGCTGCCTTGAGAGAAACCTCTTCTTCTGATAGAGGCCAGCTTTTTAAATGTCTGTGGCTTTGCTCTGTGTGGGATCTCAGCAGCTCAGAAATATACACCGCAGCCTTCAGACAGTAAGGCTCTTTTGAGCTCTAGATTTCACCTGCTGTATTTCTTGTGCTCAGACCCTTTCTGTGATTTTGCAACTGTTTATGACCTAGGACTGTCTTGATCTCATCTTTTGGAATCTTCCTGCCTGTTTTCTATTTAGACTCAGATTAGACACTGGATTCTTATCAGACTTTGGGTTTTAATCTTCCTCACTTGTTTTTTGTAATTCTCTGGTTGTACTCTTTTCCTTCTTCTTCTGGGCCTTGGCTTTGTTCTCTAGATTTTAAAAAAATGTATAGTTTATTTTTTGCTATTGGAGTGTTTTAAGCTTCTTTGTTTGTTGTTGTTTTCCTGCTTGAACAGACAAGAAAATGATATGTCTAAGGAGCAAAAACCTGACCCTTGTCACTAATACTGTCCTCAAAATTAGGTGCATCTCCATCCTCCAAAGTTAACTCCAAGTCAAGCTGTGCCATGAAGAAGAATGAGGCACAGCGACGCCAATAAAATGGAAGAAGTGGTGGTGAGATGTTGGAGGAAAGAGCAACTGTGCTACTCTACCTGTCCTAAAGCCCCTAAGCAGTCTATCCTTAGAGTAAATTTTCTTGGGTAATGTAAAAGATATTAGCCCTACACCAGTGTGATACACAATTTGAATTCCCCAGAGAATTGTAATAGAACAGTCTAGTCTAGAGTGTCTTGGTATGGACTGGAGTGGAGTTTTATGCAGTTTCAATTCCACATTTGTTGTATTCTTTTAGTTAATATAAAGAAATCATTAGAAGATGTTTGTGTGCTGAAAACTGATGTGAGTACCCTACCCAAGAATTCACCAGAGGGAGTATATTACAAGAGGTGTCAAGTTGGCCTCCTTTTTCTTTGAAGTCTCCAAGACTGGAAAGAAGGGTTGCAGTTCCTGAGTAATTGTAAGAGATGCAGCTCTATTTTGTTCTTCACAGAAGTTATCCTTTGTGCAGCAGGTAGGAGAGAACGGTAGGAAATGGGCATAGAAATAAGTGCCAGGCATTATCTAGTTATAAATACTCTTTTATTAGCAAATTTTAGTACTCATAAAGAATAAGCTTATCAAATGTCAAGCAGAGTCAAGAGCACATATTTAGAAATGTTTTGAATGTACAGCCTTTTTCATTTTTGACGTCAGCCTGTAAAATAACTGAGTATTTTCTTCCAATGAAGTTAATAGAAAACTAGAAGCAGAAGACATACAATGTATGTTTCAGAGCTCCTATATCCTATAAAAAGACACTTTAACAGAGGACGTGTATAATTGTTCTCTATCTGTTTCTGCACTGTTGTTCATCACAATTTTCAGTACCTGATAAAGCCAAATGCACAGAGGAAACAAGTATTTACTAGGTGATGATTATAATGACATCCGAATGAATGTGTTGTTTAGAATGGACAAAATATTTAAGAATTCATTCCAAAATATTGGTATTAAGCAGAAAGCACAATGTTTCACTTCTGTCTTGAATTAATATATAAAAGTCAACTCCTGCATGACCAACCTTCACATTCTGGAGTTGGCCAAGGAAGAAGGTTATGTCAGCTTCTTATCTTTGTGGAAAAGTTGGCCCTTGACCCCTTTTCCCGTCACTGTATCTCTACTTCACCACAGGGAGGTCAGAAGTGCACTTGTTGTTAGCACCAAAGATTAAGCTTAACCAGATTCAGATACCAATGATTGTCAAATGGCTCCATTTGCAAGACAAGTGCGTCTTTTGCAGGGCAAGACACATAAAAGAGATTATTTCTAGGGGTCACATTTGTTCATCTTCTCTGACCTCTCTCAAGATGTGCAAGAAAAAGCAGTAAAAGTGCTCTGTAACAAAGAGGTCCTGAAAGAAAGGAATTTGGCTTCCTCGTTTCCCCACTGTCTGATTCTAATCCAACAACAACAACAATTTTTGTAAGATTTACCAATAGCAGCCATCAAAATTTAAAGTCAGTATTAAGTACCTCTGGTTTAGAAGAGCTGAGCAATGGTGCCAATTGTTGATACAGTGTGTTGGGAATAAGTAATGCAGCATTCTGTAGATGATCTAAGGCTCTAGCTCTAATCAATTGATAGTTACATTTCATAATGATGCATAAACCTTTCAGTGGATGCTTCCAGTCCACCATACTTAGTGGAAGAGCATATGCATAGGAGAACTAAAATACTATTCACATCTCAGTGAAGATCATCATTAGCTCCATATCTAGCTCTCCAGTGATGATGGATAAGAGCAACAATCTTTTCCTGAACGCATTCCTTGGTTGACAGTTCCCCCTGTTAGAGACTCTTATAGGCCTTCATCTTCTTGTTGAAATAAATATTTCAGTTGCTTTCTGATTATGACAAACACCAGTGAAATAATTGCAACATCATGGTTGCAACATCATGAAACCGGTATTTTTAATACAGGTCTGGGGAAGCTTTGGCCCTCAAGGTGTTTTGGTATATAACAATATCCACTCCTGTGAGGAGACAAGCGTTTGTTCAAAACATTTGAAGAGTCATAGTAACAGAAACAATTTCTTTTTCTTGACTCAAAAATCAAAAACTTAAAGGACAAATGAGGCCATGGCCCAATTCTTCCTTGTAAGAGCACCTTGTTTGGTGCTGGTGATATGTGCCACAAGATATACTGCACATTAAAGAACAAAATACACCGGAGAAAATTCTAATTATTAGCAATTTATAAGGAATATGTGTAAACCATCGGCTCTGTACAACTTCATAGAAAGAAGAGGAAAACTGTTACTGGTTACCCTTACACTGATGATGTCAACAAAAACTCAAGGTGTGAGAGAAGAATCTGATGGCTGTAGCAGATCATATGATTGAATCATCAGCCAGTTTCCAGAAAATCAGCATAATTACCATTATTTGAGAAACAGTCGTTATTTTGGTTATGACCTTTAATTTATGTTTCACTCATAGCTGTAACTGTTTGTGTAATATGTGGAACATTTCTGTTTAAACATTACCTCAAGCTAGGTGGCCAGTCTCCCTGTCCATTGGGTGCCTCAGAGGATAAATTATTGGAATCTAAGCAGATTAATACCTCATGCTTATTCCCATAGCTAATGTAAAATTTTGCAGCTGGAATAAGAGTTGTATTCCAAAACTCTTAACTGAGATGAAAAATGCTGCAAGCACTAGAAATTAAATAGGTTCAGGTGACCTTCTTCCTGAAAAAGTAATTTAAACTGATGTTCTCAAACCATGTGCAAGCTGGGTGGGACAAGCATGCAGGCTTATGGCTAAAGTCTACTCAAAAGATTTCAGCCATTTTTTATGCATCTCTGACTATTTCTGAGGGCAAGTTTCATACATACAGAATTAATCAATATGGAAATGCCCAACAAGTCTCCTGCTGAATTTGTCACAAGGAGATCCAGAATGATGACTTATTCTTTTGCTTTCTCATTCACCATGTGTTTAATGAAACTTGAATGCATTTTTTTAAAAAAATGGTTGAAAACCTCAAAGTAGCAAAGCTCTATTGGCCTTCATGGCATAATGTCTGTGGGATCTAACTCATGTATGAGGGGGAAACTACTGTATTCTCATTACAGAGTTGAAAGCAAATGTGTATGACACTAAAACAAAAAAAATCGAAATGTTTAGGAATAGGATGTAAGTTCCTTTCACACTCTCATCAGTACTGTTAGAAGCTGTTGAGAAGTGTGTTGAAACTGTGGTTAAAACCCAGGTGTTCACGTATTTGCCCACGAGAGAGACCGTGACTTAGGTTCCAATCCTTCCAATTGGGGGATTCTTCTTCTTTTTCTTTAGTTTTCTAAATGTTTTAGTATTCATAAAAAGTATCTGTAAAATTTTTGTTAAAATATTTTACTTTGGAAAAGTATTTGTATTGTTTCAAATGCTGTCAGTGCAGTGTTGAGAACAGCCAAGGCAGAGTGGGTTAGAGATATTTTAGTAAATGAATAAATAATAAATAAATAAAATGAACAAATGATTACTGTAGGGTACAAAAACAATATTTCACTTCTTGACACATTTCACCATTTCACATTTGAGTAATACAGTGATTAGTGATTAACGCCTATCTTGGAAAACAGAATGATGTAATCTTGTACATGAGGCTGGAAATTTGTACCGTATCTGTCTATGAGACAGAAATCAGAAGTTGATGTATGAAGGGTAAGCAGTTAGAAGAATGGTAAGCAAATGGGAAAGGCCAGTTAGGGACCAATGGAAGAATTAGCAGCTCAAGAGAGGTTAAGCAATCCTCGTGGTGCAGTACTGCAGTCAAGACTCTACTCATGACTGGAGTTCTCCTCTTTTTCTCTCTATCACTCCCAGGAGTTCTCAAACCCCAGTTTGCCTAGTCATAACACAAGTAGCATACAGGAAACAAAGATCCTGCTGACTCTAGTCAGTTTTGGCCACACGTGACCATAGAAGAATATTCAGATCACACAGCCCTAGGTTCAGACTATAAGTGCACTCCTAAAGCTGACTGGCCATACTGAAGTCTTGCTTATGGGTGTTAATTGGATTGTCTACAGCACATGAGATAATTCCATATTAGAGGTAATGTTGTTATAATGTTTTTGTTGTTGTTATGTGCCAAACCTATGGGAACCCTATGAATGAGCCATCTCCAAAATGTCCTGTCCTCAATTGCCCTAGCTCTTATAAACTCAAAGCTGTGGTTACTCCAGGGAGTCAGTCTATCTTGTATTTAGTCTTCCTCTTTTCCTGCTGCCTTCAACCTTTTCCAATGTTACTTTTTTCCCCAGATAATCATGTCTTCACATGATGTGCCCAAAGTATGACAGCCTCAGTTTCGAAATTTTTCTCTCCAGAGATCATTTAGGCTGGATTTGATCTAGGGCCCACTTGCTTGTTTTTCTGGGAGTGCAGGGTATCCACAAAGCTTTCCTCCAGCACCACATTTCAAACAAATCATTTCCCCCCTATCAGCTTCTTTAACTGTCCAACATTCACACCCATACATAGTGATTAGAAGTACTAGAGTGTGGATAAACTTGATCTTGGTCTACAGTGACACGTCCTTACATTTGATGATCTTTTCACATTCCTTCATTGTCCTTCCTAGCAGCAATAGGCTATAATGTTAATTCTCCAATATGTATTACTTCTGGTATATATTCAGTAACCCACACATCCCTCAGAGCCAGCCACGTTGGGTCCTTTTAAAAAGATAAGCAGGATAAAGATATTTTAAATCAATAAATAATAAATAAACCAGGACTGTATGAATACGAGCTATTAAGCTAGATTTCCTAAGACATGCTACTTTCAAGATTCAAAGATCCCTTATACATGTACATCTCAGAACATGTATGATTTTGTGTAGATTGCTTCCAAAGGACACTTGTTAATAAAACTAAACAAGATGTTTCTACAGCAGCTAACTAGATTCCTAAGAGAAGCTATCAAACAGGATAGGAAGGAAATAGTGCACTCCGTCCCATGTCATCCAAGAATCTTCCGTAAGTTCCAGTGAAAGTACACTGCAATAAAGTAGGCCCATTTGAAGCAATGGAACTTATGGATAAGTTGACTCACCAAATCCCATCTGATTCAATGGGTCTTCTCTAGAAGGCTGACCGCCGAAGAATTGATGCTTTTGAATTGTGGTGCTGGAGGAGACTCTTGAGAGTCCCTTGGACTGCAAGAGGAACAAACTTATCAGTTCTGAAGGAAATCAACCCTGAGTGCTCACTGGAAAGACAGATCCTGAAGCTGAGGCTCCAAAACTTGGCCATCTCATGAGAAGAGAAGACTCTCTGGAAAAGACCCCAATGTTAGCAAAGTGTGAAAGCAAGAGGAGAAGGGGATGACAGAGGATGAGATGGTTGGACAGTGCCACTGAAGCTACCGACATGAATTTGACCAAACTCAGGGAGGCAGTGGAAGACAGGAGGGCCTGGTGTGCTCTGGTCCATGGGGTCACGAAGAGCCGGACATGACTTAATGACTAAATAAAAACAAAAAGCAAGTAACTCAACAACAAGGCCCTAAATTTAGTGAACAAGAAGTTCTCATCCTTACCTGAGCAGAGACATTTTTATTTGAAGGCCACAATAATTTTGATTACCCTGAGTGAACCTTATAACTCCAATAAGGACTAACAGCCCAGTCTCGAAGGCATTAGGACACATGAGGGTTCAAGTGGTTTTTGCTTCATTTGCTTCCTCAAGCATTTGCACCTAAAGCAGTTTGATACCCATTTTATTTATCATAGTTCTGCCCTCCAGAGTTCTGGGAGTTTGATGAGATACATAGAATTATTGGCTAAAAACACCAGTGCTATCATTCAAGGCAATGCACTAGAGCAGAGGTTGCCAATCTTTGGCACACTGGATATTTTGGATTAAAACTCCCATAGTCCTTAATCACTGGCAATATGGAATGAGGATTCTGGGCATTGTAGTCAAAAACATCTGGAATGTCAAGATTCACCACCTCTCCACTATACCTATTGCTCTCCAGCATGGAATTCTAAGCAACCCATCAAACCACAATTCCCATGATTATATAGAAAGATGCCATAGCAAATAAAGTGATACCAAACTATAACTTTGTAGTGTAGTACATTCCTGGTATGACTTTAATACCTACCTTGGTTTGAATGCCCGTATGCATTACAAATGCATCTTTGCTTTTTTAGCATTTATAATCAATTCATATAATTAGTGGGAGTTTGACTCAGAGGCATGTTAAGCATCACAAATTATAAAGTTCTAAAGACTACTGGCTTGTGCTAAACCAGTTGATGAGATGGAAGTATAGTCTTCAGGCAGCTTATATAAAATACATGAGTATGTGCCTACATACATAGTTTGGTGCCACACAGAAGTATAGACTTCAGGGCTTCCCAGTACTATGACCTGGATTGACATATTTCAGTGCTGTTTACCAGGTTGGAACAATGTCACATATCTGATGAAAGAGGTCTGCAGTAACACTCCACTGACCAACTCTCTTGCAGAGTTGCCTTAGGCAAATCCCCTCTTTGCTGCTTAGAGGAGGCTACAGACAACTGTGTTCTGAACAAATAACTAATTAGCATATTAAATGGCTGTGGGATGACAGTAAATTTCTCAGGAGGTGATTGAACTACTGGGGTTGTCATGCATAACCAGTCAGCCATACAGCAGGACATATGGCTAATGTAATTCTCACATACTGCTTTTTCCCTAGGGGTGAACTCAACACCTCCAGAAACAACACAAATTATTTATCCTAGCTCTGCTTACCCAAATTTAGGCTTACAAAAAGGACTCAAAAGCTCTGTCCTGCCACTTTAGAGTTAGTGACTACAGGCTAAATATCACGCAGATCTCGTACAAGTGGGCATGGCTAAATATGAAATATAATGCATTACATTATATTATATTAAATGAGATTCAAACCAATTGCACCATCAATGTAAATGTCAGTGGCAAATGACCACTATATATGAATTTAGCATTTGCATTTCCTGTCCCATGCCAAGACATGCAACTGCTATATGATGGGAAATGGAACCCTCAATTTCTTCATTAATGACAATTCTCTGCTGAGATTTACAACAATAAGATTTATGCCAATGGGCATGAATTAAAGCATTCTGCCGTCATATTATAACAACAGTAATGTTTACAGATCAGGAAGTGAGCATTATATATACATGTATAGTCTCTCAGAGGACTCATACTATCCAGCTTCCTCAGATAGGAGAGGCCATACCCTAAGGAAGAAAACTTCTGAAGCTACCTTGTTGCTCAACAGAACATCTCTGTCTTCTTTCTTTTGTCCCCTGCCATTGCAGGAGTTATAAAGAGCAGCAGTTCAACAAATGTAACCACATCTAAGGACTGGAGAACAGATATTTTATGTTCTTCACCCTGGTGCCTTCTTTAGGTGCAACTGTTTTTTAATGTAGCCTGTGTGTCAACTTTTGTCTGTTGCAAGCCACCACTTTGGAAATCTGTTGTCTGGCCAGGAGATGGAATATAAATAAATACATTTAAGGCATACGTCATCTAACAACAGACAGACAACCTGACTGACCAGCTAATTGATCTAATGTATACATATTAGAATTTACAGTAGTAGGGATGCTTTTGAAATCTACCTCAACTTTTCCTTTATACAGACCTTAACAGAACAATATTTTGCCATGCAACATGCGGATCTTTGACAGTGTTCCATATCAATTCTCTTGAAACACAACCTGATCATGAAGATGTTTTGTTATGTGCAGCAATGCAGAGATGAGAAAAAACAAAAAGATTTGTATGCATATAGAGAGAAGCTCCATTCCAAGGGTAAAGAGGTAGATTGATGAGGTTCTCAATTTATCACTTCTGTTACAAAGAAGAAAATGTGTTCCTTCAAGAGAAGCCAATTGCAATATTTAGGAGAAGGTAATTAATTTTCTGAACTGAATTCTATTTCAGCCTCTCTTTCTCCTTTTTTTAAAAAATATGCTTTCAATCAGTCCACAATTCGTATTTATTGAAGTATGCGGAAATTATGTACCCATTCGAAGTAACAATACATCGATTGTATAAATTAGACAGTTGCTGGGATTTGTGAGTAAGGATTTTTGTTTTGGAGACAAACAGAAACTACTTTCAAATATCCATCATTTGTGGTATGATAGGTGTGATAGTAAAATATTACCATGTTCCCCTGAAAATAAGACAGGGTCCTATATTAATTTTTGCTCCAAAAACTCATTCGGGCTTATTTTTAGGTGATGTTTTATTTTACAGTCATCTTCTTCTGGTTGCTGCACAATGCTGCACAATGGTGGACGGTGGGGTTTCACTTAACTGGGGCTTATTTTTGGACTAAGGTTTATATTATGAGCATCGTGAAAAATCATACTAGGGCTTATTTTCAGGTTAGGTCTTATTTTCAGGGAAACAGGGTACTCCTTGATGGTTCTAACCACATGGGGCACTGATCACATGTAGCTGCTGGGTGTAGAATAATAAAAGTACCTTTAATCTATTAACTACGAGTGTGCCTATCCAGAATTGCTAGCAAGTATCTGAGTGACAAATTGCACAGATGTTTCTATTGAGTTAATAGGTTGCTGCTTATGAGACAAGAGGATGTAAACAATGGAAGAAAAGCCAAGGCAAAACATGAAGGTGTCTAGCCATATTACACACAACCTACCTTTTAAAATAGCAATACTTTAACAATAACTTTAGTAGTAAAATACTTCTCTTTCATAGAACAACATCACAGAGGATGAGGTCTCATTCACTTCAGAGAGTCTCATCCACTAAAATTAAACATTAAAGAGAGGCAATGCTCCTTGTTGCCTTCTCCCCGTTTTCCTGGTTGACCTTACTTTGTAGTAGGGGACAGCAACAAGATTTTTCTCCCTCACTCACTTTAAAAAAAAAAAAACTCTGTAGCAGTCAATCCATCTCAAGCATTTGCCTTTGCTCTCTTCAGTGTCCAGGACACTGTAGGAAAAACAAAATGGTAACCATCTGTCTTGCTTGGGTGGCAGTAGGTTCTTTTGGATTCAAGAGACAAGATTCACACCAGGGAGGAAAGACTGCAAAATCTTATTTAAGAGACAAGGAAGGAGGGAAAGAAACACGGTAGAAACCACCCAAAATTAATGTTTATAAGACAACACAATGGTAACAGCAATATGGTGCAGCACCATACAGTAGTATAAAATAATTCAGCAAAGAATACCAGTGATTCAGCAAAGTACAAGACAACAAAATAAAAGTTTAATAAATGTAATATTGCTTTTACCCTTTCTGTTTGCTGGGAGTCCCTGAAGAACGGCAGTGGATGGTTCTTTCAAAGTGGGATAAAATTAAGGAACGGCTTTTACTTGAGGGCTCCATATCAAAGACCTTATATATTTTTGTTGCTTTTAGCAGCAACTAGAACCACAATGCATTAATAATAATAATAATAATAATAATAATAATAATAATAATAATAATAATAATAATAATAATAATAATAATATAATGATGATGATGATGATGATGATGATGATGATGATGATGATGATGATGATGATGATGATGCCAGGCATAGTCAATCAAAATTATAAGAAACATTGAATTTTATTATATAACAGATACAAATTGTAACCAAATATCTAAGTGTCTGTTAAATAGGACAGGCAATACTGTATTATTATTTATGGCTGGATTCCTGCTATGGCTGTACCGTAGTATTGCCCCACAGTGATCTGGGGTATAATCTGAAGTGACATACATCTGAGCCCTGACCCTCCAGTCCTGCTCCTTAAAGTTATTTTATTCTGTGGCTATTCCCAGTCACCATGGTCACAGCCACTTTGTTCTTGTCAGAGGTTTGCTGCATAATACAGCAAATTAGAGTCACCCCCCAAAAATTTGGAGTCCCCAAAATAAATTAGAGTCCCACAATTTTCTAAACCATTTTCTAGAATCCACACCACAGCATTAGCAAACAATCATTGTGAGTGCAAAAGTCACAGACAATGTTGGGTGAATGGGGTTTGTACATTTAGTTTGCCCCTCCCAAAGAACATTTAGTTTGCCCCTCCCAAAGCTAATCTTGATCTATAAGGGGTGGTAACTTTGCAGCCAGTGAACAAGACTACAAGGTCCGAAGATCAGCTCAAGATCAGCTGGAAGCATAAAAGAGAAACAGGGAACTCGTTTCTGATGCTTTTAATTTTGAGCCACAAGACTTCTAGATATGAAAGAATTGGGTATGGTCAGCTAGAACAGATTCTTGGCAGTGTCCTGGCTTGAAGCGTCTCTCAGCCCAATGGCAAGCAGCAGGATATGAAGCAGAGTCTAATTAATTTTTCTTCAAAGGCAAAAGAGAAACTGCCTCCTAGTGACTACAGAAAGAGGATATTCGGTGCCTGGACTATTGCCAACCAGTAAGTAGAAGGAAAGTAATTTACCAGAGCATGAAACTCTGGAAAATCAGCTTCTCCAAGACCTCCAAAAATTCTGGTTTCATATATCTATATGATGGATAGGCTTTTTGTGCTCAAAATTAGAATATTATGTCCTTTTTCTATGGCTTCTGTAGAATTCCAATGAGTCATAAGTACCCTAGAATAGCTACATGAATAGAAACTGATGTTATCAGGTAAAGTTCAGAACTATCTCATCTGCCATATTTTATGTAGCTCAATGTATGGCCAGCTCTGTCTGCCTGCCTCATAAAACAAATAGAGAGCAAACTAAAGTGGATGAAGGTTACCATGCTTCTCAGATGAAGGAACAGAGCACGGCAAGATAGTTACCTGAAGTGGTTGTGTATTGACATTGTAACTGTCAGAGAGACAAAAACTAGAGCTACATCAGAGGAGTCAGGTAACCAACCTCCACAGTAGCCAAAATCCTTTTGCATAGTTCTACCTGTGGAAGGCAAATGCTGCAGCTTCCCACTACTAACGAATGAATCCCCACTCAGATTTTTTGGCAGAAACTGGAAAGTTCAAGCAGGAACTCGTTAACTGTTGCAAAGAAGTCACTGCAAGTTAAACCATTTGAGTTCTACAGGTAAAACTACCCAATAAGATTTTGGCCAGTCTCTAATTTCATATCACCCAAATGCATGGAAGCAAAGTTGTAAACCCAACACAATGTTAGTGGAGGAAAATACTGCAGCAGAGTTCTGTTGATTTTTATAATGGCATAGTAGCAGTTCTCATAGGCCTGCTACCACTTGCTTGTGAAACTGGAAATTGCACAGGAGAGCCCCCTTGAACCTACGGGAGTTACCTGATTGAGCCTACTGAATACAAAAAAAAAAAAAAAAAGATCTGTAGAGGTACAAGATAATTTGTGTTAACACAATGGTATCATTGGACACTGGCCAAAGTGTGTGGGGGTGTTTCTACACTGCATTGTTTCTTTCTAGTCAGTTATCAGTCTCTTAAGTGTACTTGCTCATGAAGAATGATTGAGATAATGAGTCTCTAGCAGTGTTAGACTGTTCAGCTAGGATGGAGGAGCTCCAGGGTCAAATCCATTCTTGAAGTTCACAGAATGATTTTGGGCCAGTCCCTACCTCATGGAGATCTTGCCAGATTCAAAAGCAAGGGAAACTCTGAATACAACATGGAACCAGAAAACACCTAAATGCTGCTATGAATCTGAACCAAAGCATTTGAAGATGATTCTGCAGATCCTGACTCCTTGTACCACCAAAGCACTAGAGGAATAGGGAATTTTAATAAGAATGTGTCACAGATTAGGTCAATTAACAGCTGGTTCACATATAGGCCATCAATCAACAAATCAGTTTCCTCCCCTATGCTGGACCATTGTCCAGAGAATGTGTCCCTCCATGCTGTTCCAGAGGGTTCTCCAGACATCTGGAGTTGATTTGGAGGTGTGGTGCCCAAGAGACTGCAGGGAGAAGAGGGAACCAGCAAAAAAAATCCTTCTTCTCTCTTCCTGAGGGAGAGCTTTCTGTATTCATGGATCTCTGGATTGAACCCAGTGCATTTTAAGAGTGTTTGTCATAGTATAACCAATGCAATGAATTCACACTTTCCTAAGGAATAATTTAATGGAATCAGAAACATGAGGTCAATAGTATCCTTTAAAAATTGTTTTCAGTGGGAATAGGATTGGAGGTAGGGGGCTGGGGGAATAGACAAGGGTAGGGGAAAGGCAAAATTCCAGAGAGCAAGAGAGTACTTTTACATCCACTTATACAATTATACTAAAAGAGGAAGATAACAAAAACAACAATTTAACAGGTTTTTCAAGAATTGCTATAGTTATTAATCTCTCAATTTCCTAGTTGGACCTTCACATTCTTCTTTTATCTATGCTTTCCAGGCCATATTTTGAGTCGAGCTGTAAAATGATTCCCAGTTTTTGAGTCCTTTTTGAGATGGCCTTTCATTTAGTGCTTCTGTTAGTATGTCCATCTCCACCACTTCCAGTATCTTTTCTGTCAGCTCTTCTAGGGTAGTGTTTCTGCTTTCTTCCAATATTTCCAATATAGTATCCTAGCTGTGGTAATTACATGTGTTACCAAATATCTCATTTCTTTATCTACAATCTCAGGCATAATATTCAATAGAAACAATTCTGGTTTAAATGGTATCCCACAAGATACAATATTTTGAAACATTTCATGTAGTAATCTCTAGTAATTTTTTGCTTCGCTACATGTCCACCAAACATGCTAGAAAGTACCCTCCTGTATTTTACATTTCTAACATTTGTTGGAAACATTTTCACACATTTTAGAAAGTTTTACTGGAGTCATATGCCATCTATAAAACATTTTATATTTTTTTCTTTGAAATTTACTGATTTTGTATGTTTAATATTTTTTTGCCAAATTTGTGTCGAATGTTCTAAGTCAATATTATGACCAATGTTTTGTCCTCATTTTATCATACAGTCTTTTGCCACTTCATCTTCCATATTTATATTTCAGAGATATCCATACATTCTTTTAATTATTTTATCACTTGTCCCTAGCAATAGTTTATCAAATGTCTTTTGTTCTTCATAAAAGCCCATTGTTTTATCTTTTACATACCTGGAGTCTAGTTGTAATCACATCCACCAATCTAGAAAGACTTTCTCCTCCTCTAGCTCCTCTCTAACACCCCATCTTTCTTAAGCAAATCTCTATACCTAAGAAATTTTGTTGAGTCCATTAACTTAGGCTATTTAAATGCTTCTAATGGTGAAGACAATAGTGTCCTTTAATGGCACCTCTTTCCCCCCTATGTTTCCTTTGGTATGACCTGCACAAATGCTTGTATTTCTTTAGCAGCAAGAAGTGTTAAGGGTTGTTGTTCTCTGACAAGTGCAGTGAATCATACACACCCTGAGTTAATACTGAGAGCTCAAAAATGTATTGTCTGTTTAAGTAATGTGAAGACTGTCTAGCCTACAGGCTAAAAGACTGTGGATTCTATCCCCTTACCTGAGCTTAGCTGATTTCCACTGTCTTTATACTTCAGCCTAAGGGTAAATACGTTTGCAGAGGTACAGTACTATCCTTTGGAAAGGACATTAAACTGAGATCCATTCAGCCAGTCTTTGATGGCTATCTAGGCAGAAGTTAGACTAGAGGCACTTTTCAGAAGATATGGATGGGAAATGGTATCTTAGCTGACATTATCTTTCTCTAGCTTACACAGAAATGAATAATATGGTAGTGCTGAATGGCCTCAACCAGACATTTTCTGAGAGGCTTTTTTGAAGTCTCATAACCTCTTCCCTTTGATCACATTAGTTGCTCCTTATTAATTTCCAGTTTGCAGCTATTTGTATCTCCATCCTCCTGTTTTGTTTCCATGATCTTCTACCCTATGCTTTTTTCCACCTTAAATCATAAGCAACCTGATATTGCCATCAAAATAAAATTGTGAGCATGGCATTTGGGGGCATGTGATAACACTGTATAGCTAATTCATAGTGCAGGCAAGAAACATGGTTTTTACTCTGAATGCAAGCTAGAAGGGATCCATGCTGAAACAACTCTACACACGACAACAGAGGACAAAAATTAAAATATCCATTCTCTACCTGTTTTAGCAAATCTCATTTATTTCTTAAACGATTTCATTTATTTTCATTCATTCATTCATTTATTATTTTAAATGTTTATTTTAAATTTCAAATGAAGATACCTGTTTCAATATTTATTAACTAGAAATTTATTCAAAAATTTACCAACTAGAAATTTTGTGTTGGAAACTTTGAGGTTGTCATGCCTTAGAAGAGCAAGCTGAAGTTAATTCTTTATGATGGGTCGTCGTTGTTTAGTCGTTTAGTCGTGTCCGACTCTTCGTGACCCCATGGACCAGAGCACGCCAGGCCCTCCTATCTTCCGCTGCCTCCCGGAGTTGTGTCAGATTCATGTTGGTTGCTTCGCAGACACTGTCCAGCCATCTCATCCTCGGCCGTCCCCTTCTCCTCTTGCCGTCACACTTTCCTAACATCGTTTTTTCCAGGGAGTCTTCTCTTCTCATGAGATGGCCAAAGTACTGGAGCCTCAGCTTCAACATCTGTCCTTCCAGTGAGCACTCAGGGTTGATTTCCTTTAGAATTGATAGGTTTGTTCTCCTTGCAGTCCAGGGGATTCTCAAGAGCCTCCTCCAGCACCACAATTCAAAGGCATCAATTCTTCGGCGGTCTGCTTTCTTTATGGTCCAGCTCTCACTTCCATACATCTCAACAGGAAAAACCATAGCTTTGACTATTCGGACTTTTGTTGGCAAGGTGATGTCTCTACTTTTTAAGATGCTGTCAAGACTTGTCATCGCTTTCCTCCCAAGAAGCAGGCATCTTTTAATTTCGTGGCTGCCGTCTCCATCTGCAGTGATCATGGAGCCCAGGAAAAAAAAATCTGTCACTGCCTCCATATCTACCCCTTCTATTTCCCAGGAGGTGATGGGACCAGTGGCCATGATCTTAGTTTTTTTGATGTTGAGTTTCAGACCGTTTTTTGCACTCTCCTCTTTCACTCTCATTACAAGGTTCTTTAATTCCTCCTCACTTTCTGCCATCAGAGTGGTATCATCTGCATATCGGAGGTTGTTGATATTTCTTCCAGCAATCTTAATTCCGGTTTGGGATTCCTCCAGTCCAGCCTTCCGCATGATGTATTCTGCATATAAGTTAAATAAGCTGGGGGACAATATACAGCCTTGTCGTACTCCTTTCCCAATTTTGAACCAATCAGTTGTTCCATATCCAGTTCTAACTGTTGCTTCCTGTCCCACATATAGGTTTTTCAGGAGACAGATAAAGTGGTCAGGCACTCCCATTTCTTTAAGAACTTGCCATAGTTTGCTGTGGTCCACACAGTCAAAGGCTTTTGCATAGTCAATGAAGCAGAAGTAGATGTTTTTCTGGAACTCTCTGGCTTTTTCCATAATCCAGCGCAAGTTAGCAATTTGGTCTCTAGTTCCTCTGCCTCTTCGGAATCCAGCTTGTACTTCTGGGAGTTCTTGGTCCACATACTGCTGAAGCCTACCTTGGAGGATTTTGAGCATAACCTTGCTAGCGTGCGAAATGAGTGCAATTGTACGGTAGTTGGAGCATTCTTTGGCACTGCCTTTCTTTGGGATTGGGACATAGAGTGATCTTTTCCAATCCTCTGGCCACTGTTGTGTTTTCCAAACTTGCTGGCATATTTCATGTAGCACCTTAACAGCATCATCTTTCAAGATTTTAAATAGTTCAACTGGAATGCCATCACCTCCACTGGCCTTCTTGTTAGCCTGGCTTTCTAAGGCCCACTTGACTTCACTCTCCAGGATGTCTGGCTCAAGGTCAGCAACTACATCGTCTGGGTTGTCCGGGATATCCAAATCTTTCTGATATAATTCCTCTGTGTATTCTTGCCACCTCTTCTTGATGTCTTCTGCTTCTGTTAGGTCCCTACCATTTTTGTCCTTTATCATGTCCATCCTTGTGCAAAATGTTCCTCTAATATCTCCAATTTTCCTGAACAGATGTCTGGTTTTTCCTTTTCTGTTATTTTCCTCTATTTCTTTGCATTGTTCATTTAAGAAGGCCCTCTTGTCTCTCCTTGCTATTCTTTGGAAGTCTGCATTCAATTTTCTGTAACTTTCCCTATCTCCCTTGCATTTTGCTTCCCTTCTCCTCTCTGCTATTTCTAAGGCCTCGTTGGACAGCCACTTTGCTTTCTTGGATTTCCTTTTCTTTGGTATGGTTTTTGTTGCTGCCTCCTGTACAATGTTACGAGCTTCTATCCAAAGTTCTTCAGGCACTCTGTCCACCAAATCTAGTTCCTTAAATCTGTTCTTTACTTCCACTGTGTATTCATAAGGGATTTGGTTTAGATTATACCTGAGTGGCCCAGTGGTTTTTCCTACTCTCTTTAGTCTAAGCTTGAATTTTGCTATGAGGAGCTGATGATCAGAGCCACAGTCAGCTCCAGGTCTTGTTTTTGCTGACTGTATAGAGCTTCTCCACCTTTGGCTGCAGAGAATATAATCAATCTGATTTCGATATTGCCCATCTGGTGATTTCCATGTACAGAGTTGCCTCTTGTGTTGTTGGAAAAGAGTGTTTGTGATGACCAGCTTGTTCTCTTGACAAAACTCTATTAGCCTTTGCCCTGCTTCGTTCTGAACTCCAAGGCCAAACTTCCCTGTTGTTCCTTTTATCTCTTGGCTCCCTACTTTAGCATTCCAGTCCCCTAGAATGAGAAGAACATCCTTCTTTGGTGTCAGTTCTAGAAGGTGTTGTAAATCTTCATAAAATTGTTCAGTTTCAGTCTCCTCAGCAATGGTGGTTGGTGCATAAACTTGGATTATTGTGATGTTGAAAGGTCTGCCTTGGATTCGTATTGTCATCATTCTATCATTTTTGAGATTGTATCCCATTACAGCTTTTCCCACTCTTTTGTTGACTATGAGAGCCACTCCATTCCTTCTATGGGATTCTTGCCCACAATAGTAGATATGATAATCATCTGAGCTGAATTCGCCCATTCCTGTCCATTTTAGTTCACTGATGCCCAGGATGTCGATGTTTATTCTTGCCATCTCCTGTTTGACCACCTCCAGCTTCCCAATGTTCATAGATCTTACATTCCAGGTTCCTATGCAGTATTTTTCTTTGCAGCATCGGACTTTCCTTTCTCTTCCAGGCACGTCCACAGCTGAGCGTCCTTTCGGCTTTGGCCCAACCACTTCATTAGCTCTGGAGCTACTTGTCCTTGTCCTCCGCTCTTCCTCAGTAGCATGTTGGACGCCTTCCGACCTGATGGGCCCATCTTCCAGCGTCATATCTTTTAGCCTTTTGTTTCTGATCATGGGGCGTTCTTGGCAAAGATACTGGAGTGGCATTGCCAGTTCCTACTCCAGGTGGATTGTGTTTAGTCGGAACTCTCCACTATGACCTGTCCATCTTGGGTGTCCCTGCACGGCATAGCCCATAGCTATCTCTGAGTTACTCAAGCCCCTTCGCCACGACGAGGCAGCAATCCATGAAGGGGCTTTATGATGGGACTTGAACAGAATTGCTATGTGTCCATAAGTCTCCAAGTGAGAAGGCAAAATCTGGGTGAGCAGAGCTTGAGGAGGATAAAGTTTGATCTTCCATATGAGCTGGCCTTAAAGGCTGAGAACCCATTTCCCTCCATTTCCAGCTAGCACAAGAACCCACTAGCTCAGCATAGCCATATCTATAAATGTGTTGTACTTGTCAAATACTGACACAAAAAGGGACTAGAGATACAGCGAATGGGAGTCTGCTCTTGGACCCACTGTGCCATGGTGCAATGCATGGTGTAGAAAACCAGCATTTAAACTTCTGGGCCTCTTGTTGTAAATTTCTCAGCAGAAGTGGTGCCGTCTTGCATCACTAGAATCCCACTGTACTGAATAGTCACCAGCCTTTTTCAAATATTCCACTGTTGGGCAAGATACTGAAGCACGCTTTGGCGTCTCAGCTTCAGGAATATCTAGATGAGATTATCTACAGTACTTCCATTTCAATCTGGCTTCAGATTTAGTTATTAAACAAGGGTGGCTTTGGCTACCTTGGTGGATTATCCTCACTGGGAACTAGACAGGAGTAGTGTTTCTCTGTTAGTTCTGCTGGACCTCTCTGCAGCTTTTGATGCAACCACCCTGATATTCTCCTGGGTTACCTCTCTGGAATGGGAATTTGAAAGACTATTTTTCATTGGCTCTGCTCTTTCCTAGAGGGACAATCTCAAAAAGATGGTGCTGTGAAATTCCTGTTTGACATCTTGGGTCCCTGGCTTGTAGGATCTCTCAGGATTCAGTTCCATCCTCCATAGTATTTAATATACACATGAAACTATTGGGAGAGCTTATTTGGAGTTCTGAGGTTTGGTGCCACTAGTATGTTGATGACACCCACTTCCATCTCACCTTTCCAACAACTTCCAAGGAAGCTTCTGTACTAGTGTCTAATGGTACTAATGGACTGGGTGAACATGATCAAATTGAAGCTGAATCCAAACAAGACAGAGGTACTCTTAGTGAGTTGAAAATCAGATCAGGGAACAGGGAACCAATCTCTGCTTGGTGTGGTTTCATTCCCCCTGAAAAATCAGATCTGCACTGAGGGTTTATTCCTACATTCAGCTCTGGATGTGGATGCCCACTCATGGTTTTAGGATAACCATGAGTGCATTTGCACAGTTAAAGCTAATGCGCCAACATCTATTTCTGGAGATAGCGTGCCTTAAATGCATCTTGTCTTGATTACTGTAACAAGCAGTATATGAAGTTGCCTTTGAATACTGTTTGTAAACTTCAGCTAGTTCATAAGGCTGCAGCCAGAGTGCAGATGGGGGCTGGTTACAGTTCATGTAGCTCCACATATTACAACAGCTCCACTAGCTACTCACCTATTTCTGGGCTCAATTCATGGTGCTAGTTATGACCTATAAAGCCATATACAGTACAACTTGGGTTGAGACTATGTGAAGAACTGTATTCTTCCTAAGTTTTAAGATCTTCAAGAGAGTTTCTTTCCTTGGCCCTAGCATCTGCAAAGGAATCTAGAGAATACAATGACAGACTGAAAAGACCTGGATTCAATTCTGTGCTTGGCCATGAAATCATGACTTTTTTTCTGGCTACTCTCAAAATGTGGAACTCCTTTCCATGGGAGATACAAATGTCAACTCATCCTATTATGAAGTATGGATTTTCCTAGAGATCTGAACTGGACAACGTACAAAATTCCATAGTCTTAGTGCTGTAGCTATACACATAGAGATCATACAAATAAACACTCTTAAGTTTTTAAAAGTGGTACGCAGGTAAGCAGGGAACAATGCCTACAGATAGGAGCAAATCTTCACAAGAGGTTTGATTAAGGGTTTTTAAGCTTTGTCTTCATTGGATCCTCAACCAAAGAAATGTGGCTGCAAAAAAGGCCAATGCTATTTTAAAATGCATTAATGGAAGTATGGTCTCCAAATCCTGTAAGGTACTGGTTAGGCCTCATTTAGTACTGTCTCCAGTTCTGGACACTGTGTTTTAAGAAGCATGCCAACAAACTGGAGCAAGTTCAGAGAAGGACAACAAGGATGATCAGCAGACTGGAAACCAAGACCTATGAAGAAAGACTGAAATAACCTGGTATGTATAATCTTGAGAAAAGGAGACTGGGGGGAGATATGATAGCACTGTTCAAATACTTGAAAGGTAGACAGAGGAGGGGCATGATCTGTTCTCGATCATCCCAGAGTGCAGGACATGTAATAATGGGCTCAGACTACAGGAAGCCAGGTTTAGGCTGAAATCAGGGAAAACTTCTTAACTGTTAGAACAGTACAACAATGGAACAAATTACCTTGGAAGGTGGTGAACTCTTTAATGTTGGAGGCATTCAAGAGAAAATAGGAGAACCATCTGTCAGATCTCCTTTGATTTGAATTCCTGTATTAAGCAGAGAGTTAATAGCCCTATAGCCCCCTTCCAACTCGATTATTCTACAATTCTATGATTTTTTGACATCCTTCCATTCCTAGGACCTCTGCTGAAGGGTCAGATACTCATCCCAGGCCATCTTTGAAAGACCAAAGGCATTTTAATAATTTCTGTTAGGTTTTTTTAAAAATGTTTCCAATCCATGTAGTGAAAATAGATTGTGGATGGGTGGAATGGGGAGCAATGGTAGTAATTTCTTTCAATTAAATATAAACCTGCAAAATCTATTTTAGGCTTAGCTCATTAAATTTACAGTGGGCAAAAAGTAAAGTGTAAAAAGATCAGAGGTGGGGAAATTATGTTATTTTTCACAGTAAATATATGTTCAGTGCTCTTTTCCATTTATTCTATTAATAATTGATGGAGAAAAATATTTTCCATAACTATTTAACTATCCTTCACTCACTAAATACGTCAGTGTGTTGCACCTGTGTGTGTATGACTAACAAACACAGAAAAAACAGGAATGATTTTAGGCAAATAACTTGAAGAACAACATATGCAGTATTAAAATGAAAATATTCTTGTATGTTAAAAAGCTGTGGAAATTCTGCTAGAGATGAAAGCGCCATCCAGTTTGGAACTCATGGCTTCTATTATTTGCTTGTATTCTTTAGTAAAATGCTTGCCTTATCCTTTTTGTTGTTGTTGTTGGTTAGGTTTAACTCTCCTCTTCTATTGCTATCCACTGTGAAGATGATGGATTTCCTGTGTCATATATCAGAAGAGTGGCTGGTGTGAATGTCAATGTACACTTGAAAACAGAGAGCTTTGTAAAATCGGGACGAGAGGAAGAAAACTATTTAAGACATGACTAAAATGACTATTTTGACTGGAGGAAAGACATGATCATATTCATAGCCATGTTTTTATTTGTGTGGATGATATAATCACCAGTATAAATACAACCTGCTAAAGCATTTTCTGCTCATATGAAATTAATCCAATTATTAGCATAAAATAGCACAAAGTATACTATACTACCTTTAGAGTTCCATTGTCATAAATACTATAAAGCCTGCAAACAGTATAGATAGATGTAACAGAATAAATCATAAAGTATAGAAACAAAACGGTGCTGGTTTTTTCCATATCTTTTTACTATAGATCTTATTTTTGTTGCATTTATGTATGTTCTATGTTGTCCGGTTTTAATCTGTTCTGTGAATACTGTTTTACTCTCAATGCTATCTGACTAAAGTGAAGCAAAAATTAGATGATACGGTGAAGGTTTGTGGCATTTTTTCTAGTACTTGTCACAGGCTTCTTCTAACAGCTGATAATGAAAATTCAAAGTCAAACCATTTAAGTAAATGGAAATGACTTTGTAGAAAAGAGATTTTCTTTCATGTGGGAGAGAAAGGAAAAGTAGTACACTGACAGTTAATATAAAGATACAACATGTAATTGTTATAAGGTTTTAATATTAAGTGTTATTACATTACACAATGTGTGTCGGTGTGCACGCGCGTGCGTGCATGAGTTTGTGTATGCATGTGTGTGAATGTGCTCAAGATCACACAGCTGTATTTTTTAAAAAGTCTGGAATCTAATGTTTGCATTCTTATCCTGATCCGTGTGTATATTCTGATGACACAAAGAACATGCAGAGTAGAAAACCAGAATGAATCAGCCCCATTCATACAAAGGGATATGGGACCGTGATTCTTTTCTGTTTTACTGAAATCTCACTGAAGATAAGAAAATTCCATGAGGTTCTTTGAGTCTCTGTATGCCTAGAAAATGACTGGATTGAAGTGTTACCACTTTTTAAAAGCATTTTTTTATTTTAATTAATACAAAATAAACCTACTACTACACAAAAAACCTATATAAAATACAATACAATACAATACAATACAATACAGTACAATACAATGCAATACAATTACCCATGTGCACCCATCACCTTCAGGACTAGCATTACACTTTGTTCCATCCATTTTCCCTCCAAAATTTCATTGTTTCTTCCCTCGGTGTAAACCCCCTCCCTCTCTGAAATACATGTTCCAAAAATACATTCCATATTTTCTTAAAATCGTTATTTTTCATTTGGCTTCTACTTATTTTCATATCACATGTCAGTTTATCGTTAATTGCCATATCCCATAATTCTCTATACCATTCCTCCAAGTTAAATTGATTATCATTTCTCCAGTTCCTTGCAAAGATTATCCTTGCTGCCATAATCATTATTACTATTAAATCCTTATTTTCTTTCACCAGTTGATCTTCCTTAATCAGATTCAATAAAGCTATTATTAGAGACATTTGAATATTCAATCCAATTATTTCAGATATTTCTTTAAATATTAAATTCCATTCTTTATTTTTTCGCATAACTATCACATATATAAATATGTCCCCTTCTCTTTTTTACAGCTCCAACATAATGTTGACACACTTTTATCCATTATATTCATTTTGACCAGCGTTAAATACCCCCTCCATATTACTTTATAGCAATTTTCTTTTATCCTTACTGACATGTTCTTCCTAATTCTCTGATCCCATATTTTATCCCATTCTTCTCCTATTACTTCTTTATCCAAATCATTTTGCCATTGCATTTTTAATCCTAGAATACCCTGTTCAACTTGAATTAATAATTTATATATTTGGCGTACAATTCCTTTTCTTTCTGTCTTTTCCTCTGATTTCAATCTTTTTTCTATAATCTCTTCAAATTTTGTCATTTGTCTACCTTTCCCTTCTTTAGTATACCATTCTCTTGTCCACCTTTCTAATTGAATTACATTTAACCATGAAATCCCTTCTCCTCCTAGTACCTTTTTTATATCACCTTTTCCTCTTATCTTCTCTAGCCAATCTTTTAATCTATTTATGTCTTTACTTTTTAATGCATTGTTTAAATTTTTTAAATTTTCTGTAATGTTCCTTAACTCCACCACCTGAGATAAAGGAGAGATCGGTGGACTCAATACCCCTCTAAATTCTTTCCAATTTTCCAGCATATTTCTAAGGAAAGGATTTTTGATCTTTTTAATCTCTTCCGCAATTTTTTCATTAATATTCTCTCCACACTTTCTTGTATACCCTCCATCTCAATATCTGTCCAAATTAAATTGTTATTATCCTTGATTATGTCTGGGATATGTCTAAGCTCATTCGCTATGTAATATAGTTTTATATTAGGTAATGCAATATCTCCCTTTTTTGTGTTACATACCATAATTTTTTATTAATCCGCACTCGTTTATTTCCATTACAGTAACAATTTATCATTGTCTGCCATTCTTTCAATTGATTTCTGTAATCTTTATGGGGAGCATCCAGAATATAAAATTCAATTTAGAAATTATTTTCATTTTATATAATGCAACTCTACCAAACCATGAAAATTTTTGTTTCTGATATTCCTTTATCCTTCCACTTATCTCTGTTTTTAATCTCTCCAGATTTATTTTAATTATTTCTTGTAAATTTCAAGTAATATTAATCCCCAAATATTTCTTAACATTTCCAATTTTACCTTCAAATATTATTTTCACTTTTCTTTTCTCTTCATCTGAATGGTTTAACAATAAACATTTGGACTTCCCCCAATTTAAACTCTCAAATTCCTTCAAATGTATTTTAAGCATTTCAATTGTTTCAGCTGGATTTTTAACTATTCATAATGTGTCATTGGCAAATAAATTTATCTTACCATTCTCTTTATTATCTATCCCTCTGTTTATCATCTCTAATTATCTGTGCCAATATTTTGATTATCATTGTAAATAATACTGGAGATAAGGGGCAACCTTGTCTTGTACCCCGGCCTAGGTGTATTGTCTCAGTTCTTCATCGTGGTCTTCTGTGAATGCACACAAAGGGTTAACTCCAGCGCCAGCGTCGGTCCTCTCGGAACATTCTCTAGCTGCAAGAGAAAAGTAACAATGTTTAGGACTACCCCTACTGCGCACGCCCAGCCTAACCGTCCCTCAGTTCCATTTTTCCGCCTGGCGGTTTGGAACCTCTCGTTCTTAGCTGCATTTATATATCTTAAAATAATTAGACTATTTCCTTCATTTTGACCTGGATCGCTATACGGACTACCCTCGTAATTTCCCTTCAAACTAGACGACATCGGACTCTCTTTTCTCTTGCCTCCCGGTTTTGACTTGGACTGATATACGGACTTCTTTGCATTTTCCTTTGAACTAGTCGACATCGGCATCTCCCTCTTCTACTTTCGGCTTCTCCTTGTCTCTACCAACCTATGTCCCCGTCCGGACCCTTTAGCAGGTGTGTGGTGTGCGATAGGAAAATCCCCCATCAAGACGGACACGATACTTGTTTGTACTGTTTAGGGGAATCGCACAACTCCAAATCTTGCCCACACTGCAAAGCTTTCACTAAAGCGGCGCTTAAGGCTCGCCAACAGCGCCTTAAACTTCATCTGTGGGAATCAACATTGTCTTCCACAGCGCCTTCAGAGGGAGAGATGGCTTCCACTTCCAGAGCAGCCCCCGTGCAATCGGTGGTTTCAAAAGTTTCAAAACTGTCGAAGAAGTCCACGGCACCTAAGTCGACCGCTCTTGCTTCGAACCCCGAGGCGCCGGCTCCCGCTCCACCTAAGATAAAACCATCAAAAACGTCGAAGGCCAAGGCATCCACAAAGCCAAAGGCGACGTCCCTTCAGTTATCCCCAGCCTCGGGATCGATCCCTTCTCCGATCCTCGAAGGGTTGTCAAGACGTTTCGACGCTTCGTCGGAGGCTGCCGTTCCACCTCCTTCTCGACGAACTGAGCCTGTGCTGCCGGCGGGAATACCATCCCCGACGCCGAGTCAGCTTGTTGGAGCCACTACAGGCTTAACTTCTGCCCCACATAGCCCATCTCCTGCGGGCCAGGGGTCGTCTCCTCTGTCGATCTCATCCATGCATTCGAGGTCGGTATCTTCACGAGACAAGTGTCCTCGCACACCCGTGCGTTTGAGGTCGAAGTCCCCTCGAGAAAAGCGTCCTCGCACGGAGAGGCACCGTTCCTCGAGTCGGTCCCCTTCTACCGACCGCTCGAGATCGAAATCTCCTCGACGGAAACGGTCGAAAAGAAAGCACCGAGCCTCGACCCACTCCGACTCTTCCCACCGTTCGGGGTCGAAATCTTCAAAACGTAAGCGTTCCTCCAGGAAGAAGCACAGATCGCATCGACGTCGTAGCAAACACCGGCGTCGATCCTCTTCTTCCTATGCTGCAGACTCGGACCGACCCAAACGTCGCAAACACCATCGACGTCGACATGGTCGCTCGAGATCCACTTCCTCATCTTCGACGTCTGCTTCTCGAGATTGGCGTCATAAGAAGATCCGATACATTTACCTATCTTCTTCGTCGGAGTGACGCGTCCTCGACGTCGACGTCGAATCATACGCGTCGGGGCCAAACACCCTTCCTTACCGGTTGCCCCTTCAACGCAACCAGTGCCTTCAACGTCGGCGTCGACTGCGATCCCGTCACAGCCTCAAACAGCACCAGTCGACGCCGAGAGACCACCCCCAAAAAAGAAAAGAGATGTGTTCTCCTCAGATCCTGATGAAGTTTCCACTGAGCAATCCTCGGATTCTGATCAAGAACAACCTCTGCCTCTACCACCTCAGGAGTTGCCTCAGGGAGACGTGGTTGTTTCAGACACTGGAGATCCTCACGCATCTTCTCCATCTGAGGATTTCTCTTGTTACTCCCAGATGATGACAAGGCTGGCAAAAACCCTTAAGCTGGACTTGAATCTTCCCTCACCTCCAGGTGAAGACTTATTTTTCGGGGACATAAAAAAGGATAGCACTGCTCCTCCCAGTATAGCCTTCGTACCAGTTGTTATGGAAACCATTAAGGAATTCTGGGCGCAGCCTTCAAATACTCCAAATGTTCCTCGTCGCACAGAGAACTTTTACCGAATTCATGGTCCTGACACCCAGTTTCTACTGAAGCATCCAATTCCAAATTCACTGATTGTGGAAACAAGTTGCTCCAGACCCTCTGCCAAAGCTCACGTTACCCCAGTTGACAAGGAGGGTAAAAAGCTGGAAATTATAGGCAGGAAAATATACTCTCTTATCACCTTGTTGCTCCGAGTCATTAATTATCAGACTGTGTTAGGGGCTTACCACAAGCAACTCTGGCTGAAGGTCTTGCCAGGTCTGAAACTCATACCTGAAGATGTCCGGCAAGCTTTTCTGAATTCATATGAGGAAGCCCAGACAGTGTCCAAACATGAACGCCTCTCTATCCGCCATGCAGCAGAGGTCGCTGCTAGGGTACTTATGTCTGCCATTACTGTCTGAAGGCATGCTTGGCTACGCTCTGCAGACATACTGGACGATGTAAAATCTAAGGTTGAGAGCCTTGCCTTCGATGCTAGTGGCTTGTTCAACAAAAAGACTGACTCCCACTTAGAGGATCTCCACAAGGCCAAAAGAACAGCAAAGTCCTATTCTGTTCAAACTCAGTCTAGGCAGAGGAGGCCTCAATGGCGTAAATCTTACGGCCAATATCAACAATCTACTCAACAATATCGCCCTTATAAGAACTTACCTCAGCAACGTTCCGGTCAGTCCTCCTCTTCTGTTCAGGGATACCGGCCTCGCCAGTCTCACTGTCGCCAATCCTTTAAACCACCTGGGAGAAAGCAAAAGCAGTATCTTTGACTTTCGTCCTCCCATACTGACTCACTTACCACCCACCACCCGTCTTCAGCCGTTTCTACACAACTGGTCTATCACAAAAGACACATGGGCTCTAAGGATCATTCGATATGGTTACCAGCTGGAGTTTATAAAATCTCCTCCGCTAGGCTTCATAAATCGCTCCTCCTTCGATTCCTCGCTAAAGGAAGAAATCTCATCTCTCTTGGAAAAAGATGCCATCTGTACAGTACCACCACACGACATAAAAGACGGGTTCTATTCCCGTTATTTTGCTGTGTCAAAAAGAGGAGGAGGCATACGGCCCATTCTCGATCTAAGGCTCTTAAATACTTACCTGCGGCCCAGACGGTTTCGGATGCTCACCTTAGAGTCCATCATGCACCTGTTGAAGAAAAACAACTGGTTCGTCCTTATAGATCTAAAGGACGCATATTTTCACATCACTATCCACCCCGACCACCGCAAATATCTTTGGTTCATCTTTCAGGACACGATTTACGAATTCCAGGCCCTACCATTCGGTCTGTCCACGGCTCCCCGAACTTTCACCAAGGTCATGGCTCCAGTGGCAGCTTACCTTCGTCTCAGAGGCATCCACGTCTATCCATATCTGGACGATTGGCTGGTGGTCTCCACGTCAGAGCGACAGTCCCTGAAAGACACAAAGTTCATCCTTCATCTCCTTCTCAATCTCGGCCTCACTGTCAACAGAGAGAAGTCCCAGCTCACCCCCTCCAAGACGGTGCAATACATAGGGGTCTGCTTAGACGCCATCAGGGGTTGTGTATTTCTTCCCCTAGAGAGGATACGCAAGATACAACGAGCCATCAGAAAGTTCCAACCACATGGCCGTGTGACAGCCCATCATGCCCAACATCTTCTCGGCCTGATGTCTTCTACCACGCCGGCGCTAGCACACGCTCGACTCAAGCTAAGGTCGCTCCAGTCATGGTTTCTGGCTCTTTTCGACCCCATGATAGACAGCCAGGGGAAACGTCTTCGTGTCACGCCGGAACTAGTCAGGCAACTCCAGTGGTGGGTATACACGCCTCACCTCAGGGTCGGCCGTCCTTTTCGTCCACTTCGTCTCACCGTCCAAGTCACAACGGACGCCAGTCCGTCGGGTTGGGGGGCACACTGTGCCCATCACGCCATTCACGCCCTCTGGACTCCACAGGAGGCAGTGTTTCACATCAATCACTTGGAACTGCTTGCGGTCATCAAGGCGTTCAAGGCGTTCCTCCCTCTAGTGCAGGGTCACGGAGTTCAGCTAGTAACAGACAACACCACCACAATGCACTATGTCAACAAGCAGGGAGGAACTCGATCTCAGTCACTTCTATACCTCTCCATCCTTCTCTGGGAGTGGTGCTACTGTCATCATGTTTATCCAGTGGCCATCCACGTGGCCACAGAGGACAACGCAGTCGCAGACACTCTGAGCCGACTTCAACACCAGACACACGAATGGGAGTTGAATCCTCTGGTCTTCCAGGACCTTTGCCAACGGTGGGGGACTCCCGTATTGGACGTTTTTGCATCCCCTCAGAATGCGAAATGCCCCATGTACGCATCCCGGGCCGGGCTCGGCCTACACTCTCTCGGAGACGCATTCATGATTCCATAGAATCAAGGTCTGTTGTACATGTTTCCACCTCTTCCGTTAATACAGAGGTCCCTAGTGAAGCTTCGACATTCAATGACTCCGGCCATTTTCATAGCACCCTTTTGGCCTCGACAGGTCTGGTTCCCCACTTTAGTCAAGATGGCTGTGGACTCCAGAAGTCTCCCCTTATGGCCCGATCTGTTGACCCAGGAGGAAGGGAAAGTCATTCACCCGGATCTCGAGACGCTCCACTTGACGGCGTGGAAGATTGTCCCGAGATCAAGGAAGTGTTAAATAATGCCGTCAAGCCTTCCACCTCTCGCTTGTACAGATATAAGTGGAAAAGTTTTTTGAAGTTTACCCAGCAGAGGGATCTCGTTCCGTCCCGTCTCTCTTTCAATGCTTTTACAGTATCTGCGTTACCTGTTTGACTTTAACCTTACTCTTTCCACTATCAAAGTGTATTTGGCAGCTGTTGTATTCTTCCAACCCAGAGACTCACCCTCTTCTCAGTTTTTCTCTCACCCTACGATTAGGACGTTTTTGAGAGGCCTCTCTAACCTTCGACCTCCTATTCGTCCACCGATCCCGCAGTGGTCCGTACATCTGGTCCTGCATGCTCTTTCTAGACCCCCGTTTGAGCCCATGGCTACCTGTGACCTCAAACTGCTTTCTTTGAAAACATTGTTTTTGGTGGCTATAACATCCGCTCGCAGGGCTAGTGAATTGGCAGCGCTTCGCTCTGATCAACCGTTCCTTCAATTCTTCAAGGACAAGGTTATGCTCTACTTGGACATTTCGTTTCTCCCTAAGGTGGTCTCGGACTTCCATGTGAATCAACCACTGATTCTACCAACCTTGTTTCCGTCTCTGGCTACCGATGTTGAACGCATGCTCCACATGCTCGATGTTAGAAGATCTCTGGCCTTCTATGTATCTAGAACCAAAGAATTTAGGCAGGCGAACAGACTTTTCCTCTGTTACTTTGGTCCCAAGAAAGGTTGTCCAGCCTCACCCTCGACACTCTCTAGGTGGCTTGTATCTACCATCGCTCTCTCCTACGAGCTTAACCACAGAGACCCTCCGGAAGGACTTAGGGCCCACTCCACCAGGGCTATAGCCTCATCAACTGCCCTACTTCGTGGCATCGACCTGCCCGACATCTGCCGGTCCGCTACCTGGTCCAACAACTCTACCTTTATAACCCACTATAGATTGGACTTGAGGGCAAAGGATGAGACGAGATTCAGGAGAGCGGTGTTAACATCTGTTCTACAGTGACAGCCCACCATCCGGTTAGTAAGCGTGCTAGTCACCCTTTGTGTGCATTCACAGAAGACCACGATGAAGAAAGAAAGGTTACTTACCTGTAACGATGGTTCTTCAAGTGGTCATTCTGTGAATTCACACAATCCCGCCCGGCCTCCCCTCTGTCTGTCTGTCACTGGTATCTCTAATGGGTTCAGGTACCTGTGGCGGACAAATGGAACTGAGGGATGGTTAGGCTGGGCGTGCGCAGTAGGGGTAGTCCTAAACATTGTTCCTTTTCTCTTGCAGCTAGAGAATGTTCCGAGAGGACCGACGCTGGCGCTGGAGTTAACCCTTTGTGTGAATTCACAGAATGACCACTTGAAGAACCATCGTTACAGGTAAGTAACCTTTCTTTATACCATCATTAACTATTACCTTGGCTATATTCTGTGAATAAAGTTGGTGGATTATCTGATTGAAATTAGGTCCAAACCCTAAATAATTAATTAATATCTTTAACAAGTCCCATTCCACTGAATCAAAAGCTTTAAATATGTCTAACAATATTACTCCTGCCTTAGAATTACTTTCTTTTGATGGCTACATTAAATTAAGTACCCTCCTCATTAAATCTGACATTTGCCTACCTAGTATGAATCCATTTTGATCTTTTTCAATATATTTCCACATAAAACTATTCAATCTTTTTGCCATTATTGCCGTAAATATCTTAGCATCCTGATTTATCAGTGATATTGGTCTATATGCATCCATATTTGTAGGATTTTTGTCTGGTTTCAGTATTAAAACTATAAGTGACACTCTCCATGAAAGTGGGATTTCATCTTCCTTTAGTATCTTATTAAATAACTCTTTTAATTTTGGTATGAGGATCTTTTTAAATACTTTATAATACTCTCGGCCTAATCCATCTGTTCCAGGGGTTTATTATTTAGGGTTTGGACCTAATTTCCTACCTTTAAATTATTTATAATCTCCTCTATTTCCTTATCCGTAATAATCTGCTCCATATTTTTATCATCGTCTTAAACTTTCTTATTAAAGTTATTTTTATATACTCTTCAATTTTTATTGTGGAAGGATTTTTACTACTATATAAAGTTTTATAAAACATTTGAACAGCTTCAAGCTTCTCCTTTTATTACATCTTTTCCCCTTCATATCCTATATTACATCTATATTACTTTTATTCTTTTTTATAGAAGACGTTTTAGCTAATAATTTAGAATTCTTATTGCTAAATTTTTAATAAATCTTTTTAAATATATTAAATTTCTTTGTACCTTTTACAAATGAATTCCTTCCAACTCCTTTCTCTTTGCTTGTAATTCTATTATTGCTTTTTTGTTCCTGGTTTTTATCACTATTTTTTCCAATTCCTGTATTCTTTTCCCCTGATTTTTCTTAAGCATATATGACATATGCATACCCTCTTGCCACAAATTTCATTGCGTCCCATATTACCTTAGGTTGACTTCCTCCCTTCTCATTTATTTCCCACGTTTCATATAAATCTTTTTGGAATTTTTCAGTTGGGTTTGGATACCTAAATATATTTGTATCAATTCTCCACCTATTTACCTCCTTATAGTTACATTTGAGCATCAACTCCATTTTCACTCTGGCAAGATCTGAAATTTGTATGACATCAATGACTGTATCATTTACTCTAGACAACAAATCTTTAGATACAAATATATAATCTATTCTTGAATATGTGTTATACACCTGTGAGTGAAAGGAGAATCTTCTTTCATCCCCTTTTAACTCTCTCCATACGTCTTTCAAGTCTGTTTTACTTATTAATCTATTAAAACCTGTAGTTTTAACATTCCCTTCCCCAATCTGTAGCTTTGATTTATCTTTCTTCAAATCCATTACCATATTGAAATCTCCTGCTACTATTATTAACCCTTTCCTCACTTTATCCAACTTTCTCAGTATGTTTTCTAAAAATTATTCTTGTCGCTCATTAGGTGCAAGCATAATCTCTTCCCCTCTCATTTTACCTTGTATTGTCAGATATCTACCTTGAGTATCTTTTTCTAATATTTCAGTCTGAAATTCACACTTTTTTGAAATTAGTATTGCCACACCTTGACACTTAGAGGTTCCAAATGGTTTTTCATAAATTTGAATCCATTTACCTTTCAATTCATTGAAACCTTCCTTTTTTTGATGAGTTTCTTGCAGAAATAGAATATCATTTTTACTTTATTCAATACATTCTGTATCTTAGCCCTCTTTATATTAGATCCCAGGCCTTTTACATTCCATGTTAGGAAATTTAAATGTTTAACAATATTTCAATTTGTTTATTTTTTTAACTAATAGTACTAGTCCTGATTGGTGTATTACCATGCTCCCCCGATTAAAAAAAATAAAAATTAAACATCCCTTTAAGTTCCTAATACATTTATCTACCCCCTGATTCCCCACTACTAATTTTCTCCCCCCCCCCCATACTCCACAAACTTCTTCAGGTCTCTTCTAGCGACCCGGGGGGAGGAACGTGTCTGTCCCAGTCTGCCATGACTCTCTCCCTGTCTCACTTTATTATATTGTATCAATCCATATTTTACCCATAGTATCCTTACGTATCCTTATTGTTTTTCCCCCCATATATCTATTAACTACAACATACACAGGAAAAAACAAAGTAGTAGTAGTAGTAGTAGTAGTAGTAGTAGTAGTAGTAGTAGTAGTAGTAGTAGTAGTAGTAATAATAATAATAATAATAATAATAATAATAATAATAATAATAATAATAATAATAATAATAATAATAATAATAATAAAAAAAACAAAAGATGAGAAGGAAATATTAATATCTATAATATTTATAAATTTTTGTGTGTATTTCTTCCCAGACTTCTCCCATCCTTATCTGTATGTATATTTTTCAATTTGTTCCTCTATACCCGGTCTCCCCCTTTTTATGTCCCATTTACCATTATTTATTCCCGCTTATTCCTCCCCTTCTCTTTTATCTACCTTCCTATAAAATTAACCCTCACTGGGTATCTCCCTTTACATCTCATTATGTCTTCTTCATATAATACCATTCCTTTCTCATCATTTTTTTCTTTTTCTTTCTGGTTTATCCATTAATGCTTATCTCTTTCTACTAAAACTTGGTCATACCAGACCCTCTCCATCTACCTCAATTAATGTTTTACATTAAGAATATTAACTTTTACTCCCTTGATTTTCCACGTCCCCTAGTCTTCCTTGGTTGTTCTGAGATTGCTCCTTGTTTTTCCTTTTCCTGTTCTTCTTCTTCCTCCTGTTGTTCCTTTTCGTCTTGATCTCGTTGTTCTTGTTCTCCCTTCCCCTTGTCACTCTCAATCGAATCTCGCTCCATTGTTTCATCTTCCCCCGATTCCTGACTTGACTCTGATTTCTTCAGCAACCTCATCTGCTCCTCCCATTCTTTTTTTGTTAATATTCCACAATCCTTTAAAAAGTCCAAAGCCATTGGGACAGATGTAACTTTGTTGAACTTTCCATCATGGTGGACCTTTAAGAACGCAGGGTACCCCCAACTATATTCCACACTCTTTTTTTGGAGAATAGATGTAATGACCCTCATTTTTCTTCTAAACTGCAGGGTTTCATGGCAAAAATAATTAAAGACCTGGACCACATGTTGCTCAAATACCAAGCTCCCTGGATTCTCCTGTAAAACTTTCATCAGCTCCTCTTTCTTTCTAAGGCTTGAAAATCTAATCAAAATATGACGAGGTTGTCCTTTGCGTATGGAGCCAACTCTATGTATTTTATCCAAGTCATAAACAGTCCAGTCTATTTTTGGTACCGTCTTTTTCAGCCACACCAGTACTATCTCTGTTAGGTCCTTCTCTTTAGGGCCCAAATCTGGAATTCCTTTTAATCTAATATTATTACGCCGATTATAGTCCTGTGTTAAGATCATCTGCTGCTGTAAATCAATTGTAATCAATTTGTTGTCCATTATTCTGGTAAAATTTCGATTAGCTTGACTCTGCAACTGTTGAAGATGTTCTTCAGTTTGTTTAACAGAAAGTCCATTTTCTTACTGATTTCTTTATACCGCTCTTGGTTGGCTATGATCTGCTTATTCATGTCATCCACTTTTTGATTCAGTTGCAAAATGGTTTCAGTCACCTTTGTAATTTCTTCCAGAACCAGTCTCATCTCTGACTTCTCACCTTTTTGAGCCATTCCTGTTCCCTCTGTTTCTGCTTCCCCTTTTAACAAGCTCTCCAAAGTTTTATCTGAGGGTTTACTTCTTGACTATGCTGAAGAATCCCTTTTCCTTAATACTTTACTGTCTTGATTTTCCAACCTTGCTTTATTCATCTATTTTCAGTAAGAATTCATTATTTTCCTGGACTTTTAACTGCTGTTTTCACTATTTCTAGCAGATGGTGCTTAAATGTCGTATTGAGAGTTAGAGGTTTAACTTTCGTTTCTCCTCCTCTGGATATATAGCGAAAGTGAAACTTAGTAAAAATATGCTTTTTATTTTTTGTTTTAGTCTTTCAATATTATTCACATTGCCAAATACGTAAGTTATTTCACAGTTATTACACAGATTGATGAATTTTTCTTTTTTGCCTTTTTTCTCTGCTGGATTCTATTTTCTTCTCCCGGCTGTAGCCACTCTCAACTTAGCTCAAGATAATCCCCTCAGCAACTTGATAAGAGTTTCAATAATGTTTTCAAAAGGCACCGCCTGTTCGTTAGAGCACTTTAGAAAAGCTTTCTTGCAAGTCGTGGTGGGAAATCTCATCCGCAGGGTTGCCCACTGAGATAGCTGTTTCCTCCCCTCCCACAGCCTACAGCTTCTCTGTTCTTTTTTATTGTTTTTTAACAAAAACAGATTGCTTTTAAGTTCTTCTGTGTTGCCACAAGAATATCACAAAGTTTAAAAGTCCCTTACATATCAATGAGAGCTTCGGGATTTTCAAGCTGCAACCATGATGGTCCAGGACACGCCCCCAGGTGTTCCCACTTTTAATCCTTCTGAGCATATCAGTGGTACAGAATTTTCAATTTCACAACTGCCCCCGATCCAGGAAAGAGAGGGAAAGAGCACTCAACAGAGAGATGGGACTCTTTTTAAATTCAAAGGCTAGAGTGAATGATTGATTAGTGCCTAGTAGACAGTCACCCCAGCCCAGAAAAGTCACACACCCGAAATTACACAAACCACTAACAACATGTGAGGCTGCAACCAAAACTCCAACATCCTTTCTCATACTTGCACGCAGCTACCTCTTGAAGCCCAATCTTGCTGCGCAAATTCTGGAAGTGGTCTCTCAGAAGAAGCTTGGTCAGAAGGTCTGCTGTCATCTCTGTGATGTGACAGTAGGTCATTTTAGTGACATCCTTCTTGGCCAGGTCATGCACCAAGTATTATCTCACACTGATGTGTTTGGTGTGTACAGTGGTGCCCCGCATAGCGACGATAATCCGTTCCGGATAAATCGTTGCTATCCGGAAACATTGCTATACGGGGCAAAAAACCCCATAGGAACGCATTGAAACCCCTTCAATGCGTTCCTATGGGGGATAAACTCACTGGTAAGTGGAAATCCTCTATAGGGCCACCATTTTTGCCACCTCAGTAAGCGAGAAAACCCGGTGAAAATGCTGCGGGCGGCCATTTTTTCTTCCGGCGGCCATTTTGGAACCACGATCAGCTGTTTTAAAACATCGCAATGCAGAGATCGGTAAGCAAAATGCTTACCGATCATCGCAATGCGATGTTTTCCCTATTTAAAACATCGCAATGCGATCACTTTTGCGATCGCAAAATCCGCATCGCTATGCGGATTCATCATTAAACGGAGTGCTCGTTATGCAAGGCACCACTATACATTCATTTTCTCACTTTGAGAAAGCTTAATGCAACTCTGGTTGTCTTCCAACAACTGGATCAGCATCTCTTCATTTATTCCAAAGTCATTCGGCAGCTTCTTTGGTCACAGCAGTCCTCCATGTGCCTCACCTGCAGCAATGAATTCAGACTCTGTGGAAGAAAAAGCTACAATACCTTGTTGGTGACTAGCCCATGAAATAGGACCACCATCACACATGAACAGGATACCACTAGTGGATTTATAATCTGTACTATGTCCTTCCCAGTCTGCATCACAGTGCCCACAGTGCCCATGTCTCAATCTTGTCCAGAGCTTCTGTCTCTTCCTATGCATATTTTCTCCATCTGGCAGCTTTAACTGACGGCATCTGCTGAATCTCCTTCTCTGCAATGACCTTGCAAGGTAGGACAGGTAAGGATGTGGTACACCTTTGTTAGGTTGCGATGAGCATTTGATGCCTGGTTCTGGAGCATCTTGTGGTGTAGGTCCCTTTTCCAGTTCAACAGCCTCAACATCTCCATCTGTGTACTCTTCTCTTGGTATACTACTCCCAGCTTGTGTGTCATCATCTTCATATCAGCTGCTCAGAGTAGACTTCGGTCTAGATGGGTGGGATATAAATAAATAAATAAATAAATAAATAAATAAATAAATAAATAAATAAATAAATAAATAAATAAATAAATAAATAAATAAATAAATAAATAAATAAATAAATAAATAAATATCTGGCTCGGTTTGTGGAAAGCTGGGCACAGCTTTATCTAGGAGACATTCTACATACTGGATTTCTGTTCATCTTCTGCCAGCTTTCTTTTGTTCATCAAAATGAACCACATGTCTTACGCTGATTGCACATGCTTTAAAGTTCACCACCTTATATTCTTTGTTGCCCAGAGCTCAGCCAAGCAGTACTATATGTTCATTTCTAGAGTCCAGTTTGTGCCTTTTTCATTTTGGTGTATCAGCAAATGCCAGGCTTCCAAAAAGTCTTATCTGTTCTGTGATTGGTACTCTGTCATGCTGTAGTTCAAATGGTGTTTGTGGTGCCTCTGATTTTCAATCTGTTCTGGAGATACGTTGCTGTCATGATTGCATTATTCCAAATTTGTTGGGCAACGTTGGATTCACAAACATGCATATCAGTTTTCTTTCAGCTATTGCATTCTGCTCAGGAGTGTGTTTAAAATGCCTTGCTGAGCTAGGAGACCTTATATACTCGCCACCATTATCCATCTGGAGTGTCTTGAGTTGCTCACCATGGCCATGTATGTCTTCAGCATATCATGTGTTTCACTCTTCTCCTTCAGCAGGTAGGTGGCATAGTACCTTAAAAATCTTCCACAAATATTAGAATATATCCATTATGTCCTAGTGAAGAAACTTGCTGGCAAATTTGAAGGTGACCTGCGATAGTGGTTCCCTACATAGGGAGAAGATCTCAACAAAAATATTTATAGGTGAATTGGTAGATAAGAAGAAAAGTTTAAGCTGTAAGAACATAAAGAAAAATACAGCCATATATTGTCTAGAGGAGGGGAAGAAAATGCCTGCTCTTTCCTCAAGCCATAAAGCCATAAAGAAAGCAGGCTTTACCAGAAAACAGAAACTGGAAGAGGTCGAGTCGACATCAGAGTGCCAAGCTTTGAAGGAGAGCGTGGACTTCAGAATCTGTCCTTGAGGAGTCAGAAGGGTTCATCGCGTGCATCGACATATCACGTGTAGAACTAGGAGCGGTGCGGTGCCAAGCGGAGGACAGAGGGAACCTGCATCATGTGACTCTGATCAACAGGAAAGTCCGAGCAAGTGAGAGACATTTGTTTGACAACTTGAAGGTGAGATTATCGACTGATTGGACACTGCAAAGACTGAAGCTTTACATGTGGTTACAAACTGTGAAATCCACAAACAACAAACTTGCAAGAGGGACATGAAATCTGTAAGACTTTAATTTTGAGACGCGCAGCAAAAGAAGGACTCCAAATAAGGTTGCTGATGCCTGGTCTCGAAGACCCAATGATTAATAAATGGATAACAGAGAGTAATGTGGTAGCAAATGGTCTGGTTATGTTCATGTGATGAAATGTAAAGTAAAAAAGCAATGTTGTGTTAAATCAATGGTAAGCAATATATAAATGTAAAAGTAATGTGATTTGTAGTGATGTAATTGATGAAAACATGGTGGCGCTGCGCGTTAAACCGCTGAAGCCTCTATGCTGCAAGGTCAGAAGACCTGCAGTCGTAAGATCGAAGCCACACGACGGAGTGAGCCCCAGTCGCTTGTCCCAGCTCCCGCCAACCTAGCGGTTTGAAAGCATGCAAAATGCAAAAATGCGAGTAGATAAATAGGTACCACCTCAGTGGGAAGGTAAATGGTGTTCTGTTTCTAGTCACGCTGGCCACATGACCAAGGAGAAGAACAAAACGCTAGCTCTATGGGTTGAAAACGGAGATGAACACCGCTGCCTAGAGTCGGATACGACTGGACAAATTGTCAAGGGGAACTTTTACCTTAACTTTTAATTGATGAAAAAGGTTATAAGTGTATTGAATGTTTTCAATGTGCATAGCAATAAGTTTAATTTGCTCAAAATAGGAATGGATAAAAGAATATAGAAAAATATATGTATGTAATATTTAGCATAAAATAGTGGAAATGGGTTAAAGTCTATTTATTGTGTTGTTCATGAGGTTAAACAAGAAGGTTTCCCCTATGAAACAAACTTTTCCTAGGGGGGAGATATGTGACGAATGCCTTACGTCACTTCTGTCACTCATAGTGGAACCTCGTTTGGATGATCCTATGAGAGGACCAGGACGTGGTGGCGCCGTGGGCTAAATTGCAGAAGCCTCTGTGCTGCAGGGTCAGAAGACCAGCAGTCGTAAGATTGAATACACATGACGGAGTGAGCTCCCGTCGCTTGTCCCAGCTCCTGCCAACCTAGCAGTTCGAAAGCAAGTAAATGTGATAGATAAATAAGTACCACCTCGGTGGGAAGGTAACAGCATTCTGTGTCTAGTCACGCTGGCCACGTGATCACGGAAACTGTCTTCGGACAAACACTGGCTCTATGGCTTGGAAACAGGGATGAGCACCGCGCCCTGGAGTCGGACACGACTGGACTAAATGTCAAGGGGTACCTTTACCTATGAGAAGACTGGAGGGGCGGGATCAGTTAGTCAGTTAGAGAGTTAGACAGTTAGAGGGAGTTAACAGAGAAGGAGAGAATGATTGCAGAGAGAGAAATAGTCAGAAAAGAGAGATAATAATAAAAATATACTGATTAAAGTGAACTGATTAAAGCAGGTGGTGATTGAATGTATGTATTCGCAAAGGCTTTCACGGTCGGGATCTAATGGTTGTTGTGGGTTTTTCGGGCTCTTTGGCCATGTTCTGAAGGTTGTTCTTCGCGAATACAGAGATTACGTTCTTGGGCTCCACTGCACCATCACTGCAGATGGTGACAGCAGCCACGAAATTAAAAGATCCCTGCTTCTTGGGAGGAAAGCGATGACAAACCTAGGCAGCATCTTAAAAAGCAGAGACATCACATTGCCGACAAAGGTCCATATAGTCAGAGCTATGGTTTTTCCAGTAGTGATGTATGGAAGTGAGAACTGGACCATAAAGAAGGCTGACCACCGAAGAATTTATGCTTTTGAATTGTGGTCCTGGAGGAGACTCTTGAGAGTCCCATGGGCTGCAAGGAGAACAAACCTATCCATTTTGAAGGAAATCAACCCTAGACGGACAGATCCTGAAGCTGAGGCTCCAATACTTTGGCCAGCTCATGAGAAGACTCCCTGGAAAAGACCCTGATGTTGGGAAAGTGTGAAGGCAAGAAGAGAACGGGATGACAGAAGATGAGATGGTTGGACAGTGTCATCAAAGCTACCAACATGAATTTGACCCAACTCCAAGAGGCAGTGGAAGACAGGAGGGCCTGGCGTGCTCTGGTCCATGGGGTCATGACGAGTCAGACACGACTTAACGACTAAACAACAACAACCATCATTCTAAGCTATCCACTGGAGAAAAAGTACAAGATGTTGTATTTTCTTTACTATATTGTTCTTATCATTACTATATCATTATACCAAGTTTCTCGTATAATATTTAAGAAGCATGCAAACTGTTTTGGATCTGACGCTTTTATTTAGAAACACTACAACCTGCATTTCAGCTTCCTTAGAACATTTTCTTAATGGATGTATCGTATTTTTCCGTTTATAAGATGTCCTCTCCCACTTTTCTAACCCCAAAATTAAGAAAACTTAGTTTTGAGAATTCAGCCTCTGTGTTCAGAATGCTTAGACATTAGGAGTCCCTGTTGCATGGGAGCCTACAGGCTCCACCTCCAATGAGGTGTGTTCCAATTGGTTTTTTCAACATCAGCCGACGTCAGTTCCATAAGGCTCGTGATTGGAGGAAGCTAAGTCTTCTGACTGTAGGAAGCTAAGCATTGTGATTGAAGGAATCCTGTTGGCAGAGGCAAGGTACAGGCCATTTTGTTCTCTCCATGTTCTCTGCTTACTTCCATGTAAAAGACACCCTGCAATTTTTAGTGTAATTATTTTAGGAAAAAGTAGTGTCTTATACACGGAAATATACGGTATATTGTGTAGTCTTAAAATCACAGATTACTACCATTTGGAGATTTTACTCAGATAATTGTCACAATGGCTTTTAAATTTAACTTTGTATTGTCTTCCTCTGTGCCTTCAGGAGAATCTTTCTGTGACAGACCTGCTTTTATCCACAGAACACAACCTAACTGATACAGATGAGTTTCAAAGGCATTTCACTACCTCACAATCACATTCAGACTTACTTCTAGATTGTGAAATGTCCTCAAACCAAAATCATGTGTTTGGTTGCAGAAATTCTGCTTATTTAATTCTGCTTATTTCTACCATTGGGTTCTAGAAATTAACACAAAGGAAATGATTTGGAAGGGCAATTTATTGGCAATGTTGCACCAAAGTAGAATCACATTAGGCAAGATTGCCCCTCCCCCACACCAATGGAGTGTTTACATTATGCTTTTGTACCCTTTCAATTACGCCTGCAAGCCGTTACAAGTTTCTTATATGTTAAAAAAATAGTTCATAAGCAGCTTAAACAATTGTTTCAGTCCAAACTCTTATACATTCTGATGCCTTCTGTTTTTCTGTTTTTTGTTACTTCCTCTTTTTGTCTGCCTATGTGCTCACTTCAATGAAATGATTCCTATCTGCTTCCACTATCCCTTCTTTCTGTGAACCCTATCTGCTTCCATAGAGCATTTTTTTCTTATCCTAATGTGACATTTTCTTTCGTTCCTAAATGTTTACATTAGCTGATGTAGGAATATTTTTTGTCCAATGGTCTCTTTAATTCTAAGAATGAAATTTTTGTATTGGTACAGAAATCTGGGTAGTATATCCCAATATGTTACATTGACTAGGGCAAATACAGTGATGCCTTGCTTAATGGGCGCCCCGTTTAACGACAAATCCACATAGCGACGAAGATTTTGCGATTGCTTTTGCGATCGCATTGCAATGTTTTAAATGGGTAAACATCGCTTTGCGATGATCGGTACGCTGTTTCGCTTACCGATTATCGCATAGTGATGATTTTTAACAGCTGACCGGCGGTTCCAAAATGGCCACCGGGTAAACAAAATGGCCACCCACTGTGTTTTCGCGCTGATTCCTTGTTTACCAGGCAGCGAAAATGGCGTCCGTATGGAGGATTTTCACTTAAAGGTGAGTTTTAAGCCCATAGGAACGCATTAAATGGGTTTTAATGCATTCCTATGGGCTTTTTCTTTTCGCATAGTGACAAAATCGCTTTGCAGTGATTTTTGCTGCACGGATTATCATCGCTATGCGGGACACCACTGTATTCTATAAAAATGAAGGATTCATGTAGTTGGGAAAGGGAGACCTTTTTTGTCAGACGTGCAACTGAAGATTGAAATACAGTGGTGTCTCATCTTATGACTATCCCGACTAACAACCATTTCAAGTTACGACCAGCTCCGGCTGCAAAATTTTGCTTCAACTAGCGACCGGAGCTTCAAGTTACGACAGAAAAAAAGGTGGGGGAAAGGGCAGGGAATTCAAATGTACTAACCATTGGTCGGCGAAGAGGCTGCTTTTTTCTAGCTCTTTCACCCCAACGGTTAGAGTGTGTGCGTCAGAGGAGGCTTCGGACTGCCTGATGCTTTCTGCTTCTGAGTAAGCACATTTACAGGGTTTTGCAGGTTGGGTTTGGGCTGGGGGGGGATTATGTTTCTGTGCTGTGATGTTTTTTGGTGTGTGTGTTTTTTTCAACCCCAGTGGGTTCTGATGGGACTTGCATTTTTTTTGTTTTTTTGGTGTGTTTGTTTTTCAGCCCCAGTGCATTCTGATGGGGCTTGCATTTGGGGGGGGGGGCTGGTGATTTTTTTCCAGCCCTAACACATTCCAATGGGGCTTGCATTTTGGGTGTGTGTGCAGTTTTTTTTCTGGCCTCAATGTGTTCCGATGGGCTTGCAGTTGTTTTTTTTTGGGGTGGTGGTGGTGGTAATTCCCCCCCCCGGCCAGAATGGATTAATCGTGTTCCAGTGTATTCCTATGAGAAATGGTGCTTCAACTTGTGACCATTTCGAGTTACGACCATCATTCCAAAACAGATTAAGGTTGGAAGTCGAGGCACCACTGTAAACTGCTAAAGGCTAGTGGTTGAAAGTGGGGGTGTTGTTTACCACTATGGAGATGACAGTCTCCTAACTTAGTGGTGCCTATCCTTGGGTCCCCAGAAATCTTGGTCCAGCACAGCTAGTGATAAAGCTTTTTGGGAGTTTTAGTTTAAGAACATCTGGGGACCCTAGTTTGGGAACCCCTGTCTAGATCTACGCAACGGCTTTGCCTCGGTGTAAATTTGGCAATGAACAAAACATACCCTTCATGGTTGGATGATGTGGACTTCAGCCTGTGCATCTTTGATCTTCTGAACACAAAGCACCCCCTGGCCGTTTCATATTTCAAAGCTGGTCTACTTATCACAAACCTGGAAAGAATCAGAGAGGCTAGTTTCTGCCCCTTAAACTTTGAGGTTTGGTGGCTAGCAGGTTCTCTTTTGAGAAGTCTGGCTTGAAGACTTTCAATGCTCTGATAAGAAAATTATTTTTCTTCAGTAGAAAGCCCAAGTGTAGAGGCTCTTGCTTACCATAAAACTGGCTTTCTAAAAGCAGCATTCTAAAACACTTCAAAAGAGCAAGCAGGGATTTCCAGTGGGAAAATAGTTTCTATTGCATTGTAACACACTAAAAGGCATTGTGTTGATAGGTACCATAGTCCCGGCAGAAGTACATATTCTTTCTCATGCAGCCCTTAACAAAGAATCAATATCATTCTTTTATTTTATTTTTACTTTAGCATTCTTTTCCAAACCAAATTAAGATACATAAATTCAATGTTAAAACAGAGTCCGCATTCAAATCCTTTGTTTTAAATAGCATCTGTGTTTGCATTCTACTTTAATACAAAACGCTCTGGACTGCAGCTAATATCAAGAGATATGAAACTAGTTAGTCCCCACATGTTGCACATAAAAAGAATTCATAATAAGCATCTGTGGGATGTGGAATGGATCCCATGAGTTAGCTGAAGACCTCGTAACGTAAGAGCTGAGAAGCCTAAGTGAATTATGACTGTCTCTTTCCTCACAAGTAGGATTAATTTTCTATCCCACTTATATTCATTATCTATCTTGTTTATACTACAGGGACATCAATTGTTTGAGTGGTAAATGTAAAGTCTTCACAGAGGGGGCAAATGGGGATAGCTAAATGAGAATTTTTCTCCCCTACCCAAAATAATACTTGGAATCCATGTTTAATGAACAGTATTAGATGCAGACATTCACAGATACCGAGTGAAGTTTATTTTCTCCAGAACTCGCATATTTTAAGTGGTAAAGTTCTTATGCTAACTTGTGTCTGCCCATGGCCCCCAGAAAGATATCAATTTCATATACAGATTAGAGAAGAGGATATATATAGCCGTTAGAGAGTAAGACAGTATACAGCTGGAAAAATCATCAAAGACATCTTAATGTCATCACTCCTTTTTCCTACAATGCTACATAGGATTGGCATCAATTTAGGGATGAAAATAGGTAGCAATAGAGGAAGGAATGATATATTTGTGGTAGTCATTAGTGTAATCTCACTGTACTAAAGATTATTTGTGTATGAGTATCGCCTTTCAGATTACTTTTGAGGTGGATCACATTGTCATTGAAAACAGTGACATGAATGATAATCATCATTAAAATGTTCAAGTAGGAATTACAGCAGATTGTATGTATGTATGTATGTATGTATGTATGTATGTATGTATGTATGCATGCATGCATGCATGCATGCATGCATGCATGCATGTAGGTATGTAAAGACCAGTGTGGTCTTTGGGCAAGCTGCACAGTCCCAGGATGTCTTCACAAGGAATGATAAACCAAAGGGTTGCCATCAGTTTGAACTGACGTGACAAACACAGTTATTATTACAGGTTACAACCACCTCCCTGAATTCTCCAGGAAGGTAAGTGGTTAAAAATAAATGTTACATATTCTGCCATGTCCTGATGTTGAACCAGCTGAAACTACATGACAGTTTTTTTATGTTAAAGACAGATTAAATCAAGTTACAATGATCAATGTGTGATACTGATGGTTCAGTGTAGCAAAATAGTGGGCATTTTGACCCATCCCAAAAAATACCCCATGTTCTCTACAATATAGTATTTGTATGCCAGCAGTGGATAAAGTTAAAATCAGCTATGGACAGTAGGAAAAGAAATAAATAAATAATGCTATATAAAAAAGTCTGCATATCTTGGATTGTAAAATCACTTAGTTTTTTTGTTTCCTTTATTTTCCTGTAGCATTTTCCTGCCAACCCAATCAGTACAAACTGTCAGTCAGTCAGACTCTGTCTGTATGTTTGTCTTGCTTAGGAAAAACAAAATAATCTTGAATAATCAATACAGGTACAACTATGTTTTAAAAATAAAATATTAAGTAGTACCATGCAGGGGAGAAAGATAACATATTTTAATAGAAACGCTATCAAATACCACTTGATCTAGTGAAGAAAGTACTCCCATGTATCAAGAGATTCTGAAATCTACTGCTATGGTGAATTTCTAAAGAAAACTGTATCTACTTATTCATTAATTCATTAAAAGGATTTATAAACTGTGTTTTTATCTACCAGGGAGCCAAAGTGAGTTAAAATAGAATCACAATAAAATAAAAATAGAATGAAAAGATCATTTCAAAACGAGACCAAAATAATTCATTTGTTCAATTTCTATACCGCCCTTCTGGTTATAAGGCCACTCTGGGTGGTTTATACTCAATGAGACAAGAACACATAAAATATAAAACAAAAACAAAAATCAGAACAAAAATACAACATTCTATTAGCAATATAACATAATTATACAAAGTCAAACACAAAATCAAAATCACAAACAGAGTAAATAAAATTAGTAAATGTAAATAACAAATTGAAAGGCAAGATGGCGGAATGATTTAAACACTGGGAAGTGCAGCTGTGTTATTCAAATGTAAATTCTGAGAAAGCCTACCTAAAGAGCCATGTCTTCAAGGATCATTTAAAAGTTCCCAGTGAAGGGGCCAGGTGGATTTCAGGTGGGAGATCGTTCCAGAGATGAGGAGCAATCACTGAAAAGGCCTGACTTCTAGTTTTCTGTTTCCAGGCCTCTCTTGGGATCAGAAACCTCAACACCCCATGTGGGATAAGCGAGTAGGTCGGGCAGATCTCATCAGGAGGTGTTATCAAGGTCCCAAACCATTTAGGGTCTTGTATGTCAGAGTCATCACTTTTAAGCTGGCACAGAAATGAACAGTGCAAGGTGGCCAAGGTGGGAGATATATGTTGGTTTTTCTTCACTCCACTCAACAATCTGGCCGCCACATTCTGGACCCGCTGGAGTTTCCGTAGCAGCTTCTACATAAAGAGCATTACAACAGTCTAATCTCGAGACAATCCGTTTGTAGACCAGCCACCTAGAGTGGTTGTAACTGACCAGATAGGCGGGATATTAAATAAATAAATAAATAAATAAATAAATAAATAAATAAACAAATAAATAAATAAATAAATAAATAAATAAATAAATAAATAAATTGTAAGGGCCCTGGCGTCAAGGTAGGGATACAGCTGGGCGATCCGCTTCAGATGGAGAAAGGAAAACTGGACCACTGATGCTACCTGAGACTCCATTGATAGTGCAGGGTCCAGAAGTACACCCAGACTGCAAACCTCAACTTTCACAGAAAGAGTAGCCCCTCCCAATGATAGGGAGGCCCCCAGCCCACAGACACTAGGGGCACCCACTTGCATAATCTCCATCTTGTCCAGGTTGAGCCTCAGTCTTATTATCTCTAATCCATCCCAGCATGGCATCCAGGCAGCACTCAAGGGACAGGACAGCATTCACTGCAGAAGGGTGGAAGAGGAGATAGAATTGGGTATCATCTGTATACTAGTGATACGAAGCTCCCAAACTCCTGATGACCTCCCCCAGGGTACCCATATAGATATTAAACAGCAATGGGAGATGATCAACCCTTGTGGAACTCCACAATTAAGAATCCAAGGGATGGATATCACTTTCCCAAGCTGCACTCTCTGAGGATGGTCCTCCAGGAAGGAATGTAGTCAGGAAAAAACCAAGCCATTCATCCCCAACTCAGAGACTCTCCTCAGGAGGATACTGTGGTTGACAGTATCAAAGGCTGCTGTGAGAATGAGGAGCACCAACAGGGACATTTTGCCCCTGTCAGTCTACCTCAAGAGTTCATTTTGCAGGGCAAGCCGATGCTATCTCTCTGCCATGACATAGCCTGAACACAGACTGGAATGAGTCAAGGGCATCAGTCTCCTCCAGGAGTGCCTGCAGCTAATTGGCCACTACTCTCTCCACTAGCTAGCTTAAGAATGGAACGTTAGTGACGGGTCTATAGATGTTAATAACATCTGCTGGGAGATTTGGTTTTTTTACATAAAGGCCTAATGAGTGTTTCCTTGAGGGCACAAGGGACCATATCCTTCTGGAGAGATCAATTAATGATGGTCATGGTCCAATCCTTCATTATAGGCCTGGCTGCTTTTATGAGCCAGGCTGGGCAAGGATCTCTTCTGACATCACCGGCGGGAATTGCACTAGTGTCACCAGACAAGACAGTGCAGTGGACATCTCGCCTCAGCCTAATAAAGAAAAGTAGCAGTAAAGGTCTCAGAGGGTGGTCTCCACTTCGTGTTTAAAAAATTCTGTAAATTGATCACAAGAAATACTACTGGGAGGCCTGTCACTGTGACCAAACCCGGATAGATCATGTACCATCCTGAATAATTTGGCCTGATGGTTTTTAGCTTCGCTTATCTGGGTAGGAAATTGGATTCTGTTGGGTCCCGCCTTCAAATGCTCTCCAGCCTCTGCTTCATTGCCTGAAGTTGCTGATTGTACCATGAGGCTGGACAGGCTTGGCACCGCCGCAGAAGAGAAAAGCTCGACATGTCGAGCCCGAACTGCCTCCGCCTCAACTGGCAACCCAGCAGCCCCCTTCAAGCTCGACACCTTTTGGGCTCGAGGAATCCGGGTTTCTTTCCTTTGACCCAGCTACCTTTCTGGCTTTCCAACAGTGGCAAGCCTTCTGCCACCACTTTCAGCAATTCTCTTCTTACTCGGCAGATGGTTTTCGTAGGCCAGCGGCCCCTCCCTCCCAGTCTTTGTTGCCTGACCCCCAGCTGGCTTGTCCCATCCAACACTCCGCTGTGGCCACTTCCATGTGGCTGGGTTCCGCCCTGACGGCCCACCACCAGCTTTGTTGACAGGCCCGTCACCTCGAGCTGGACGGGAGGAGGGGCTCAATGATCTCCTCGACCTGGAGTTGGACTTGAATATGCCAGCGGGGGACTCCCAGGATCGCTCCCCGGCCCAGAGCCAGATGGACAGACTGGTGTACGCTTTTCCTCCTATTCTCTTGATACAAAAGGTGGTTGTCAAGATCTGCCACGATCAGGCCAACATGATCTTTATTGCTCCCTGGTGGCTCTGGCAGCCCTGGTTCGCTCCTCTGCTCCAGATGGTGAGGGATCACTTTCAGCTCCCCAGTCTTCCACATCTTCTCTCCCTCCATGAGGGCAGGATGCTCCATCCGGACTTGGATTCCCTGCACCTCACAGCCTGGAGGCTGGACCTTCGATAGAGGATATCTTGAACCAGGCCTGTCGGCCTTCTACTTTGGCTACCTACGCACGAAAGTGGAAATCTTTCTGTGACTTTGCGAAGGAATGAGGTGTGTCTGTGTGCCCCACGTCACTAGACACTCTCCTACAGTTTCTCCTTCTCCTCTTTCACCGTGAGTTGTCCCACTCCGCTCTGAAAGTTTACATATCTGCGATAGTTGCATATCAGCCGCTTCTTTCTGATGTGGCAAAGTTATTTCAACATCCGGTACTGAAACAGTTCCTCAAGGGTCTCTGCAATATGTACCCAGCCTACAAGCCATCCACTCCACAGTGGTCTCTTCAACTTGTCTTACGCAGACTCATGTCTCCCCCGTTTGAGCCGTTGGCCTCCACGTCTCTCTGGCTTATCCTCAAGACGGCTTTCCTTCTCGCTGTCACTTCAGCGCTCCAGGTGGACCCGCCATTCCTACAGTTTCATCCGGATAAGGTTATCCTTTTTCCTGGCCACCTCTTTCCACCTTAATCAGCCAGTGGTGTTGCCTATGCTTTTTCCGAACCCTACGACTAATGTCGAGAAAGCACTCCATTCTCTGGCTGTCGAGCGGGCATTGGCCTACTACATTTCTCACACCGCATCCTTTTGTTCCTCTCCGGGATTTTTTGTGTCATTTCTGGAACGCTCCATGGGTTCTGCCATTTCCTCTCAAACCTTCTCCAGACGGGTGGTGACTACCATTAAACTTGCATATGAGATTGCTCACAAGTCTCTACCTACCACGCATTGACCCAGTGGATGTGAGGATAACTGAAATCCCCCCATGATTACAATCCTGTCCTTCTGGGACACCTCCTTGATTTGTCTCCTCATTTCAAGGTCCCCCTCAAGATGTCCTAGTGAAGCATAAGGCCATATGAAAGGGCAAGTCTCTATCCTCCTTCAAGATTCGGAAATTACTTGTGTAGTTTTAAAAGGGTATCCTTTCTAGACATGCGTGAAGCCAGCTTTATATAGATGCTACAAGAACTGTGAGAGAACAGGAAACCCCTAACACTCGATTTTTGACCCCTGGCAAGTTATTTGCAGGAATCGGTTTGAAGGTGCACTTTCATATGTACCCCTTCCCCAAATGGGAAGTAACTAAAAAGGAATGTGTAGACATATCTCACAAAGGCCCTCCCCTGCCCTGAAAGCTGCATGGACGCTCCCCGTAGAATAAAATACGAAAGCGCAATCGCAGCGAAAGCGCAGCGAGATACTGGAAGTGGCGGAAGAAAGGGAGGAGGGGGGACCCCCGGACTGCAATGCCTTTGGCAAACGCCAGGGGAGTCTCTCGGCAGCTGCGGTGGAGCAAGGCGCTTTTTCTTTAAGGTCCGTGCGTTGCCGATGGGAGAGTGGGAAAGGCACGAAGCGTGGGGTTGGTGATGCTGCTGCCGCCGCTGCACATTCCGCCGCCCCTGCCGCCTCGAGCATCCTCGCAAAAGCCTTGGTCGTAGCGGCGCGCGCGCACACACACACACCCATGAACGCCTGGGTTGCCGGCTGGGCAACTCGCACTCCCCCACCCACGCTTTTGTTTGGTTTTGTTTGGTGAGCGGCAACTCCGAAGATTTAAGGGGCGGGGAGGGGGCTTTGAATTGCACCCGGCCTTGCTACCGCATCCTTGCACAAAGGAACGGCAGTTCTTGAGCACACAAACTACTTGGGGAGGGAGAGGGGGGGGAGAATTTTACTTGCTCAACTTTTGTCCCAAGACCACTTCAATTCAGCGTCTTGCAAAAAGCCAATAAAGACCCGCTTTGGGGAGGGGAAAGGTCTGTCCGAACGACTTGCACGGATCCCCTTTTCACCCGTTTTAAGGGCAGGGCGAATGGTTCTCGCGCCGCTGCTGAAGGGCGTGCATGATTGCAGTTGCAGACCAAACGGCCTCGCTCATTATTGTGCTTATTGCTGCTCCACAGGATGCATTTGCAAAAGCTACTGTGCATGGCATGAGCGGTATAATTGATATGTTTGGAGCAGCAACGGGGAAATCGTTGCAGGCGTGTAGACAGTCGTGGGCGCTCACACAAATATACGTACAGACGGAAAGAAAGAGAGACCCTACCTTCCAAGTTTGAATAGCAGTAACAGTGCCGCACACTAGGAGGGCAGGAGAGTCACTTCCCTTATAATAGAGAAGGAACTCTCCCGTTGCACAAAAGCGGCGCGTTTTCTCCTGGGTGCAAACCAGCCCTTCATAGAGAGAGAACAAGAAGATTGGGAGGGAAGTTAGGGAGGGGGAGGAGAAGCGGCGGAGAGGAGGGGGGAGAAACAGAAGAAAAGCTAGTTCCCAAGAACTTGTGCTGCAACAAGCTGCCTCCTCTCTTTTCTTTCTCTCTCTCTCTCTCTCTCTTTCGGGGGGGGGGCATCCTGGCCTCCCCTCTTAACCTCTCCTTCCCCGCTGGCTTTGGCCCACCAAACTGTGGTCAGCAGCCTTTCGGAGCAACAGAGAAATCCTCCAAGACTGAGCGCTTTTGGGGCGGAGTAGCAGGCGAGGGAGGGAGGGGCGGGGGGGCAGACATTTGCTGCCCATCATTTTCACAGCCACGCTGAAGTAATCGCGCCCCCCTCTTTTCTCTCTTCTCGCCGTCCCTTTTCCGCTCGGATTCCCGGGCGAGCCACAGTTCCCGGGCTGTCGGGAGATTTCCCTTCTTGATCCTTCTTCTTCCTCCCGCACCTTTGGGCAGCCCTTCCCTTCCCGCGCTTTTCCCCTATCCTGACACGTTGCATGTTTGCAAATTGGTCAAATATCTCCTCTCTGCGCTCGTCCCCCACCCGCCCGCCCGCCCGCCTCGAACTCAATCTCAGCCCAGCCGCTCAGATCAAAGCGCCGTGCCTCCCTCCCAGTGGCCGCCGCTCACTAATGGGATTGCAGTGTGCCTGGCTCTGCTGCTGCAGCCGCCGGAGGGAGAGGAGCCGCTGTACCTCTTCGCCGACACTCGCCGGGTGCTGAGCCGCGGGGATGATCCGGATCTTCCCGGATTTCAGCGTGCAGGTGACTGCAGCTGCGGCCGGCGGGGCGGCCGGGGGAGTGCCGGCCGGGCCGGGCATGGGGAGAGCCAGTACCGCAGCCAACGGCAACCCGCAAAACGTCCAAGGCATCACTTCTTACCAACAGCGGTGAGTACGCAGTCGGAAAGGTGTGCGTGTGTGCCTGTTATCTGTGGACATTGGGCTGCCTCCCTTTGCCTTGTTATGCGCGCTTTGCGTTCATTTTTAGCATTCTTTTCTTCTTTTTGCTGTTGAATGCTTTTGAGAATGCTCACCCTAAACAACGAGATATTTTAAAAGGTCCGAGCGGAAATGTGCTGGCTCTTTGGGCTTCGAAAGCAACAATAGCAAAGGGGGAAGTAAGATGTTCCCAGCAGTTCCAAGGACTAAGGGTGTTTTTTTTTTCTCTGCTGCAAAGTTTGGGATCCTGCCTGCTTATCGTTCCCCAAGTAGGGATTTCTCAATGTCAATGTCTTGTGCAAGCCCCACAGCGTGGCAGCCAAGAGGTATAATTGATCACGCTACGGTGATTGATAATTTGTTTTCAATTGAACAAGATAGAGTTTTCACTTGGCGTTTCACCCTTGCAATTGCACATTTTTATTACAACAGTGCTAGTATGTCACCTGTTACTAGGGGGAAATCTAGCAGGAAATCCTAACTGGGCTCAATACTGTGGGGTATTCATCTCAAAGGCATTCTAATGCAAATTTCCGAGGTTCACAGACAACTCCTTTTAGGAAGGAAACGTAAGGGAAGTTGGATTAGGCAATAAGTCATAGTGAAGTTTAAAGACCTTTTCCCTTTCTTTCCTCTAACTACTGATTAAGAGACAGGTGCTAGTCCCAACAGGAGCTGTAATTAAATGACATTCCTTTCTTTTTCTAAGTAAAAAAAAAAAAAACACCACACTAAACTTTTCGCTGCTTTTCTTTGTTTCCGGCACATCATAGGAAAGAGCTAAATGTATCTTTGTGCATAATGATCACAAAATAGGAAGTGAGAAAGAAATCCTAAATTAAACTCTGTAGCATCTCATTTTTCATTCCTGTTCTGCATGTTGGACTACATATTCTGACTTCCAGTATAACATTAAATAACATTTTTGGAGCAGCTCAAGGGTCTGTGCCAGACCTCAACTACCCGTGCTTGAAACTTGAATTACAAACTTGACTGGTTTGGCAACTCTTGCTTAAAACTAGCATTATTTATATTTAAGCCATTCAGACTGAAACTATCATTGTTCCTGCCAACTTTGCCCATCAGTTTTCATCCAGTCAAGTGATAGGGGTAAGATTTGGGAAATACAGTTTGTTTTACTGAACTTTTCTAACTGTGATAATGCCTAAGACACCTGCTTTCTGCAAATTTATGGTAGGGTCAGATTCCTGAAGTGATCTCAAGAGATATTAGAGCATTTTCATAGCTGATGTCTTTGAAATTCAAGATCAGGTTGCTTTTCTTCAAACACAAACAGAAATTCTTTCCATTAAATACACATAATGGAATATAAATAGAGGAAAGTTGGTGCAGTGTTAGCCATTCTTTAATTTATGAATTGATTTTGTCTCTTGTAAAAAAAATCACAGGGAAACGAGAGTTTACTTTGACTGGGAAGAACAAAATAGTTTTGTGTACGAAAGGAGAAGAGTAAGGATTAGATTAATTTTTCTATAAATGAAGCAACCTCTTAAATTTGTTTTGCGGGCAGAAGTATGTAGACCAACTCCATTTTTATAGTTTTATATAGTAGTTTAATTGCATCAGTTATCAAATTGAAAGAGATACTGATACAGTAGAGGTATATATTGGCAATTTATCAAACAAATGCAGTCCCTTGTAACTTTAAATAGGTGCATAGCTTTGTGAGATTTAGCCTCATATGATGGAGAGGGATCTGCTTTCCAGTAAAGTGACAATATTTGGCTTATACTTAATTTTCTTAACTTAGTCTTATTTTTCTAGAATCAAAATCTCTACCAAACCTGATGCCTTACTTTCAAATTCTTCAGTAAAACAAAACATTGAAATGTACTCCCCAATAATATGACAGGCAAACTGATATTTTTAACTCATTAAAAAGAATCTTTCACATGATTTTATGTGCCTGTTTTAAGCAAGGCATCTGGCCATTGCTAGCTCTTCCACACTTACTCCAAAAAACAGATGACACCTGTTAACTTTATTGTTCTGCCTGAGATAGAGTAGTTTGAGGTTGAGAAGAACACATCTCGAGGGCTTGTACGGGACAGCCCATTTAAAATAACCCACGAATTCATATTGTTAGGAAGTAATTACTAGGTTCTTTTTATGTGGCTGTAATCTTAGGCCTATTCATTTCTACCGGCTTTCGACTGATGAGTTTCAATTAGAAATAGGCAGTTTTCGGAGAAGCGCTGCTGTAGAGGTTTGGGCTGTAAACTTCTCTGATCGACTGACTCTTCTTGCTCTCGGAGCCCCGAGGGACTCGAGACAGGGCAAGCTCGCAGCCTCTCGTGGCAAAGATCATATTTTTGGGGTCACTGAGTGCGCCCTGCTGCCCAGCTTTCTGGCACTTTGCAAACTCCTTATGCAGCTAATTCAAGTCACCTACACACCCGTGAAAGGACTTGGGTCACTTTTAAATTTCTCAGTATCTAGCTTGACCACTTTTCATTTTTGAAGGTCTGATTGTGCTGCTATTATTGAAAAGATAAAAACTTTCCCCCCATTCTAGGAGTAACTAAGAATAGTAAAACAAACTAGTATTGGGACTGCTGATGGGGCGATTTGGAAAAGTGGTTTTCGTAGGGTTTTTTTTCCAATTAACCTCTGGTTTTCCCGACAAACCAGTAAAACATTCCTCTTGTCCCCAACCGTTCTTTCAGATGTTGACTAATTAATTTATAAACAGACACTGTTAGGACAAAGTGAACGGTCTCTACCAGGGTGAACTATCGTTATGCCAGAAGAAATACGGTAATGGTATATCCCGATGGTTTCATTTACACCCATTGCTACGCAGCCACACGTCCACCACTCAGTTGTATACGGTAGTTGGACGGAGGACAAGAAGTCAGACGCATGTGCAGCTTGGCCGTGTAGCTGAAGGATGTCACTCCTTCCTCCACACAGGCACACATGCTGTGTATGTAAAAGACCAGGCACGTATGCTAACAGAGGCAAACGCGCTCGGGATGTGTACACACGCACACAGACTCTCCTCTCCCCGGGTGTGCATATACACGCCACATAAGCACTGTACTGTATAGCTGTGTCTGCTATCCGAAATACATGCGTTCCGACGCCATGCCCCCTCGGTTTTATCACACGTGTCGGCTGCTCTGTGAATACACACTGCCCTTGTCGCCAGAATTCGACTCCAGCCTCCCGCCAGCGAGCGAGCGAGCGAGCGTACGTGTGTGGCTTCGCAGCCCCTTCTCTCTCTCTCTCTCTCCCCCCTCTCCTCGCTTGCTGGCTCTGCTCCTCCAGAGAAGGAAAGTATGCGAAACTGCAACTGAGTGGCGTTGTTGCGCCGGCAGCGGAGGCTCTCCCGTCCCTCGCAGACCAGAGAGTGAGAGCGGCTGGAGGGGGGAGGCAGCTGGGAAATGCCCAGAAATACTTTCACAGCGGCCAAGCCCGAAGAGCCCTGACTTTCCCCCACTTCCCTGCTCCATGGCTCGGCCTCGCGCGTAAAGCCAGTCCCCGCGGGCTCTCTCTTCCGCGTCGCTGTCACACCTGCCCGGGGATGCCGCTGGCCGGGCTGCCCGCCGGGGCTGCGCGCTTTCCTCCCTCCTCCGCCGCCGCGCTCGGCCCCTCGTCGCTGGGCTTGGCATGTCTCCGGAGGCGGCGGAACCTGGGCTCTCTCCGCGCCTCGGCTTATGGACGGCGGCGGCCAGAGCTGCGCCACCAGCAACAGCAGCGCTAGCTAGCGAGCGAGGGAGCGAGCGAGAGCGGAGCCAGCTGCGCCAGGACTGCTGCGCCGGCGAGCCCGGAGCCCCGCCATGCATTGGCCTCAGTACTTTTACTCAGCCTGCCCGCCTAAGCAGGGCCGTTGCTTCCGCCGCCGCCGCCGCTGCTGCTAGACACAACACCGCACACCAACACCAGGAGGGGGAAAAGTAAGGGAGAGAGGAAAGGGGGGAAAAAAAGCCCAGGAAGATGGCGCCCACCAAGCCAAGCTTTCCGCAGGATCCTTCCAGACGAGAACGGTAACACTTTCTCTCTGTATTGAACCGGCAGGAGCCGCCGCCGACGCGGCTGCCTCTGTCTCGGACGCCGCCTCCTCTTGCTGCCATAGGTCTGGTTTGGTCGGCTTCCATGACCGGGAAAAGGAAAAAATGGAGGGGGGGGTTGTTGGCGGCGGCAGCGGCGGGGAAGAGGCAGACGGCGGCGACTATCCTCTCTTGCTAGCGGAGACCCGCTCGCACTGCTGGGTCTCGGGAGTTTCGCCTGCTGCCTGCCTGCATATTTGGCGGCGGCCGCGCTTCTGCTGGTGCTGCGCAGACACCACCGCACTTGTTCGGCTGCTCCCTCAACAGCAGCAGCGGCGGCGGCGAGTCTGCACCTCCTCCCCACATTGCAGGAGTCGGTGTTTTGCCTGGGCGCGTTTGGCGGGAGAAAAGGGGCGGGAGGGAGGGATGGAAGGAAGGAAGGGTGTGAGGCGGAATTCCCGGGAGGCAACTTTTTGGCTGGATGGTCTCGGCGAGCGAGCGTGTGAAGAGGGAGACGACGACGGGGCGGCATCGAAAGGAAGGGGGCGGGCGGGCGGGCAGGGAGAGAGAGGCGACGAGCCTTCGCCAGGCCCAGCACTGCCTTGACTGGAAGGGCTGGCGAGGCTCGTGCTGCTAGGCCAAAAACTCTAGAGGAGAAGAGAGCGGGTTGGCTTCTTCGTTGCGCCCGCTGGGGCAAGTTGAGGGGAAGTCCGGCGACAATTGCAGAGCGCCGTGCCTTTAAAACCCTCCTCCTCCTCCTCACACCCCCCCCCCGCGCCGCCGGTTGCAACCACTCGCGATTCGGAATTAGCCTCTAAACTTAGTTGTTGACGTCGTTAAGACTTCCTTCGGTACTCTCGGGGAGAAGAGTTTGCAGTGACACTGCAGGCGAGAAGTGGGTTTGTTCTCAGTTCCCAAATCTTTGCACTCTTTTCCTCATCTCGCCACACCACCACCTCCGATCCCTTCACTTTTAGTGGGGTTCTTGGGCGACTCTGGCGGATGGGCATGTCTGCTGCTCTCGTCTGAGTCAAAATAAAGTGCATCTTTAGTGATGGAGACAGTTGGTACAAAGACGAACGCCTGGCCCATTGAAAGGGAGCACATCTGGAATAACTGAGAAAACAATGGGACTGAATGGCAGAATTAAGGTGTGAAAGCTTTTTAAAGAGATGTGAGTTTTTCAGGGGAGGTCAGCTGTAGCCTTTTTTAAAAGGGAAAGCTGAGATATCAGTTTGAGTTAGGGACCTCCAAAGGCTTGGTCCTTAATCTGTTCCCTCTGAGCCTGTGCAAAGTACTTTCTTGGTGATTGCAACTAGCTATTGTAGAAACAGAAATAAGAGACAGGGCTTTGTTACCACAAGGTGTCTGAGTCTAGTCAAAATTGAAGCTCAGTTTTTCGCTTCGTTCTGAGCAAGTCCCCCAGAAAAGGAAGTGGAGGTGTGAATTGGGAGTGAAAATGGCAAGGAAGAAGTTAAAGAGACCCCTTGGGAATGGCATGGGGATTGCCATACAGAGAAGCTTGTGTGGCTTCTCTGGTATCTCTAACTAACATTTCAAAGTTTAAAAGTTGTTGAATAGTAAAAAAATTTAGACTGATTTCAGTTTCATATCAGCAAAAGAATGTCAAAGCACATACTGCTTTTTTCTCTCTCTTTTCTTTCCCATTAGCATTACTAGGTAGTGGGTCCTTGTTCTGTTTGGGTAGCCCAAGGGTGAGATACCTTTTTTTGTATAGCTTACTGAAAAAATCTATCTTCCAATGAGGTTTTTGAAATGCATAGAAAGTATACATCTAAACATGGTAGAATGGATTATTAGAGAGTGTGAAATATTGTAGTTAGTGCTTTGTACTGATAAATGGTAACACATGGCTTTTAAAGGAAAATGTCAGTGTAGTGTCAAAGTAAAAGTGAAGTGTAAATCTGTATGCTTGTCATGACAATAGGTATTGGAGGATGTGATCTGTATATCACTTCTGCTGAAGTGTTTGGATTTAAGTTGATATAGTCTCATTTTCTAAATAGGTTTAAATCCAAATAGGCTGCTTTTGTTCATGATGCACTTGGTGCTTTGTTCATAGTATAAACTGTTGCATTTTCCACCTCCAGCTATATTTGGATATATTCATGATGGGAATACATCATCTTGATGAAATTTCTAGTAGTCTGAGTTTAGCATTCCTTTACTTTCCTTTTAGCTATGAACATTCAATTTTTTCTCTCCAGTGACTGTAAAAGCACTTGTATATTACTAATAATGTCTTCAGCAACATCCTGGTTTCCTGCATACAGAATTGTAGAGGGGAAAAAAGCCAACACATAAATACCAGTATGTGCTTTCTCCCTCTGCCCCCAGCCGCCCTCCCCCACCAAACCAGAGAGTTCTGTTTTTTTCTTTCTTTATGAGTCTGGTACTATATTGGTAATAAGTGTATTTGCTGGGACAGCTTCAGTAATCTCTCCAGCAGAGGCATATTTGTGTGCCATTTTGGGAATTTTTCTGAGATAGGAATCTGGAAGATAGAATTAATTTCTGGGGAAAACTTCATAGCTTGTGCATGAGTGCTTTCTTTATCACCTGTCTCCATTTGGCATTCGAAGAAGGTAAATCAAAGTGTGCGATTTGTTATTCTGCTCCACTTGAGAGCTGTACTAAATAACACTTGGTCTGAAATTCTGATTGAAGTTGTAGGAGGATATACTGTATTTAATTTAATGCCCTTTAATAGCATATTCTTGTTCAGCTCTGATGCTGTCATCTTAAACGCTGGATCAGAGTAATTTTATCCTGTTGGGAGTGGAGTGAGCAATAATTTGGGGGGGGGGGGAGAAAAGTAGCCTAAATTCATGATACACCAATAACCCAAAGCTTGGCCTACTGTCCAGATGATTGTTTTATGCCTTGAAGCTACATGTATTCCACTGCATAAGATACACCAACCATTTTATGATTAAATGGTACATGAATTTTTTGAGGGGAGCTCTGCTTAATATATCAAACTGTTGCCTCTTAATACAGATGTTTAGAAGACTGCAGTTGTTTCAGTAAGTAAATGTTTACAATTTACTTAATATACAAAGCATGCTTTATTTGGGCCTTTCGTGCATCAACTTAAATCCGCCTTCTCTGGCATTGTCTAGCTTCGGTTTACTTATTTGCCAAGTTACCTTATAAGTAGTTCTGTGGGTTAAGGCTTAATTTCTGTGAGAATGAGTTTCACTAATAATGGAGTTTACTTCTGATTTAATATGTTTGGATTTTGTTGCATACTCTAGTGAAATAAGTAGGCCTGAATGTGCAAAATTATATTTTAAACTTCAGTCCTGTGCCTATGTGGAAGTGAGTCCTTATGAAATTTGGTTTGACCTGCCCCTAAGCATGGTTAGGATTCTGCTGATGTGTATTAAAAAAATAAGAAATTGTTATGCAAAAATCAAATGCGTTAAAATGTTTTAAAGTAGCAGTGTACTATAACTGGTAATACAGAAGGGGTATTTCTTTTAGTAGTCCAATACTTTGGTGTTTGGCAACTTTGATTTTTTTTACTTTGTTCTTTAGTTAATTTGAGAAGTTAGTATATTGCAGATTGTTGTGTTTTCATTTACAGTACTACAGACATTTCGTTGTTCAAATACACGCTGGATTTACCTAGCTTTGTATATACATTCAAGGCAATTAAATTTGCAGTTCTGAACATATTAACCAGGGGATAATCATCATACTGAACACAATGGAAGTTGGCTCTGAGTAGATATATATAGGATTGTGCTATAAATATATATTGGCAGTTATTCATAAAGCATAACACTGTATTGCTGTTATATAGTGTAAAAAAGCTGCCTTCATTTTTTTGTGTATTTCTTGATACAGCGCATGCTTATACACAGCAGTGATAAATGATGATATGCATTGTCTAACACTTGCTTTTATATAAATAGCTCCAGAAGATTGCTTAAATGATAATCGAAAATATGAAATAGGGTGGCCTTCATATCACAAGGCCAAGGGGTCTACAAATGGAAAAACTGAAATAATGAAATATTTCCAAGGCAACAGTCTGTCAACAAGAACCATAATGCATGGGCATATCATAGAGGTACCAGAGAGGATATTAGATCTTATAGCTAGCTAGACCTAGGAGTTATAATGACTTTTATTAAATAGAGCCTCCCACATTACCACAATATTTCTGTTTCCAGATTTATGGATTAGTAGTTGCACTGATGTTAACAGGTTGAATCATTCTTGCTCCATATTATTCTTACTAACTGGAATCACATATTATTTAGTTTTTATACGAGACTGGTGATCAACTTATACAAGACATTTTTTGGCTGCTAAATACCTTCTAGCATAAAGATTTTTGCTGTATTCTTAAGAGCTCAAAGTTCTGCAGCAAGAAGAAATATATTGCATATTTTGGAAAAACAGGAATTGGCAAATCTTCACACAATATGTCATCAACATGTAAGGTATCTGGCAGTTAACATTTTGCCAACTATTAAGAAACCTTCTTAAAGAGCCCACTGTTAAAGATTGTTGTGTGGCAACCTGTTGTGAAATAGTTGATATGCCTTTTCCACTTTCTTGTGAGACTGCTGAGATACCAACACCTGCCATTCAGGAATGTGGTTTTCTATTTCACTATTAAATTATAAAACCAGGCCACTTAAACAATGTACACTAGTGGCACAGTATTTATGTACTTCACCCTCACATTTGGTTGAATGCCATGCTTTTCAGTGTCTTACTAGAGAAGTACTGTACTGTATAAACTGTGATGTATAGTGATTGAAGCATACATAGTTTTAAAAACCTAGGATACTTTGTGATACTTTGTGTATCTTGAAATAGAAATGTTTTAAAATTTAATATGGAGGTTGCAGTCATTTTTGTTACATTGATGTGTGCAATAATACTGATATTTTAGCAGCAGAAATTGAACTCTTGGATGCATAGTAATTTGAAATTACTTTACCATAAACAAAGTAGGTAAAGTTTAGATTTCATTTATCAGATACTGGTTTGGTTATTGCCTAGGTGTGTAATGCAAAGGTTTCATTTAGGGCTTTTTACAATGCTTAAGACTGACTACTTTGAATTTGTTTTTATTTTTTAATTGCTTTATGTGGAATGAGATGGTCTGGTGGCGTATTCTGTATGAGATCACATGAAGTTAGTGGTCATGATCATCAGCATGAAGAGTATAGTAGACGTTATCTTATAATGCATTTTGTAACATGTTTACTTGAAAGTAAACCTCACTATTTTCATTAGAGCTGATTAGTACAGTTCATTAGTTAAATGCAGGTAGGCTCTAGAATTATCATTTGTAATAAAAATATATTTTGCATATGTGTGTGAAACGTATTTGAATACAGTATCTTTAAAAGCAAGTTATATTTGAAGAAAATTTTAAAATTATAGTGCAAATAAAATGCTGCTATATTTTTCATTCATACCAATATGGGAGAGTTTTCTAATTTTGTTTGCTTTGCTGTAGATTGTTACCATTGAGAACAAGGTGGTTGGACTACTGGTGCCTGTATACCTGGATAGTAATCATAATTTATTGTAATGCCACATTAGTTTGCAAAATGGTGTTGTAGAATATCACAGTTGTTGTTGTGCCACATGTGACTGCAGCATTGTTCTGAGGCCAAAAGGACTGGTAATTTCACCATATACAAAGTGCTGGTAGAATAAATGATTCTCCTGTGCCCTTTATCTTAACAGGGTATTGAGCAGAACTATTCATTAATAATTTATGATATGCCTGTGTATTACATTGAATGATATTGTGCTGAAAGATATACTGTACTGGGAATGGTGTCATCTTTAAGCTTGAAAAATATATGCATATTTTCTGGAAATACGAATTCAGGAATCTCTTAACTATAAAGAAATACCACAATTAATTGAGTGAATACATTTAATAGAAATAAAAAATAATAATTGTATAGGATCCTGTGTCTTTCTCCTCACATAAGGTTTATTTCAAATATATTCACTGCAGGCACTGTTATACATTTAAACTATTTTATTAAAAAAGCTTCTGTAAAAATTGTACAACAATTTACTTAAAGGGCTTCAGAGAATTCTGATATGATGAAATTCACACTGATGCAAACAATTTATGTTATATTGACTGAATGAATTTAATCTAACAGATGATCAGAAATGCGCAAAGTCTTATCACAGCTAATTCTGGGTTCTCCTGAATTTTTTGAAAACTGTGATGTCTTTCACATAGTGCAAATTCCAGAATGATTGAAGTACTGTATATTAACCAGCTTTCCATGTCCGGTCTCCTGAAGTTTGCAGTCCATTCTGAATTAATTGAATTCTGTATAACGGAGAAAAAAAATTGTGCCAGGTTAACAACGGTGGTGTGAAAGAAAGGCTGGTCAAGAAATGATAAATATCTATGAATACTTTTTCCCCATTTTCTTCTCAAGTCAGTCTTCTGTGTTTTCATTGGGACAACAGACCGTTTCATTTGAGTTTTGTGTACTGGCTATGTTTCAATAATGTTAGCCAGTTGTCCTGTGGAAATGAGTATATTTGAGCCTTAGATACATGTGCATCACTTTCCCTTCCTGTAGGGTAGGTGCAAGGAGAAGAAGACATTCACGTCATTTTCTACTTCTTTGAACCCAGTTTACAGTTTATGAAAACAAGGCATGGTTGTTAACTGTGGTTTGAAGTTAACTTGTTTCCTTACTTAAAACTGATCACACTTTGTTTAAGATTAGACACAATGCATTACGATGGTCATTTGAAAATGGAAATGGATGTTTCTGGTTTCCTATTATCTTTGCCAAAGGAGGACATAAGGCAAAAAAGCATTTGAGCCTTTAAGCCCATGCATATAGTGTTACACCATAATTTAGTATTTATGTACAAACCAGGCTACTGTCCCTCTTTATTCCCAAACATAATTTCACACATACTTATTTATTCATACGCATTCAGCCAATTTGGTATTGTGGTATGAAAAAAGGCAGGAGAAGGTGTCTTGAAATGACTCTTAAAATATGTAGTGTTCTAGTATTGCACAAGCTGAGCAAGAAACCCTGCTCTTTTCCCTATGTGTGTGTGTTTTTCTCTCCTTGTTCCTATCATGATTAGCTGAACCTGGGATACAAAAGCTCTAAGCAGAGATGTTGTGTTGTATCCAAACCAGTCTTTATAAGGTTGTCCTTTCTGTACTGCTGCCAGAGTTAAAAAGTCCATGATTCCATGCCATGCAGTACAATTAAGAACAGATATCACAGTGTGTATTCTTAAGTCAGTGTTAAAATTATTGCATGTTGTTTTTTTATCTTAAGGAAGTTGCTCTAGGCCATCTCTTCTCAATTTTGTTGCAAGTTTTAATTCAGTGTTCATTCATTCAAAATATGTATACTTACATATTTGCCAACATGCACCACACATTTGTATTGGGTCTTTAACTCTATTTCTTTGAGTATTTTTTTACTGATTACCTTGAATTTGATTTTCTTAAGATTCAGATTCTGTACATTCTTTAAATAAGCTTAAGTAATTAGTGAGAGATTTAAAATGTGTGTAAATTCAGGTGTTTTTGTTTTTTGTTTTGTTAAAAACAAATACATAGTAAAGCCGGATGGAAAGTGAGATGTTGGCTAAGTGTGGGATGTTTTGAGACAGTTGATAAGACATAAAGTTAAGTTACCATAAGAAAGTTTAAGGTTTCTTGATAATACTAACTTCCATGTAAAGAAACCAGGAAATCAAATATTAATTGGGGACAGATAGTGATGGTGTGTGGGATAAGATTTCTGTGGCAGTAGCTCATGCTGTTTTTTCTTTTCACTGATTTGTCCCTTCCACAGAGCTCTTTTTGACCTCAGCCTGTCTAGCTTTAATTAGAAGACCAAGTGTTGAATTGATACAACCCACAGAGACGAGATGAAAGAGTAAGTGTAGATGTCTCTGTTATGTTAATGGCAGTATTTAGAAACTAGATCATTTCAAGGTCCCAGGGCACTCTCTCTCTCTCTCTCTACCTGAAAGTGCTTCTTCTTTAACAGGATTTCAGAATGAGGATCTACTGTGAGTTACTGAATTATAACTAACCAAGAAGTTCAATTCTATCCCCTTTGGTTTGAATTGGAACTACTGTATGGGATTTTATTTCATAATAGGTGTTCATGCATTTGGACTGAATTTTTTTTATATATATAATCACCAATACTGCAGCCAGCTGCATCGAATGTTCATTATATATTTTGTGTACATTTAAGCTTTAGCACAGTTGTCACAGGCTGTAAATTGTTTTGTACTTCATTCCACTATGGCATTGTGCATGTTGACTGAAGATGGCACTTAAGAATCAGGCGAAGTCAACTGTGGATGGAAAGTCATAAGTTATTATAAAGGTTTTGCAAGACTTCCTTGTTTTTCCTATCCATGAGATAGTGAAAAACTGTCACTGTGGTCATCATCCCAATTGTTCAAAAATAAGAAAGTAAATCAGATGAAACTGTTTCAAAGCTGCTGAACTGTGTGATACCCCTTTCAGTGATTCAGAGAAATCTTGTGAGCATTCTGAAAGGCTCTTGGCAGCATGTTCTGGATATACACCAACACAAGGCCTAACAAGGACTTCAGGTGGAATTCTTATGGACCAGATGTAATCTCTAGTATTCATACATGTTCTTAAACTGAAAACTGAAAAGCTGGTAGATATCACAAATATAGAGAATATCTCAATTACGAAGGAAGAAGATTCATTCCACAGGCTACATGGGCCTTCTGGTCTTCTCTGGGCTTCTGTGGATGTGTCCCAGGTAACTACAAGAATGCTGCCTTTCCTCTCAGCATGTGGTGACAATCATCTATGTACACTTGTATTAGAGTTATGACAAGCAAGTAATTTGTTCAGATCAGTTCCTGTTTTGTATTTGTGCAGATGAAAAAGTATCTAACACTGAACATTTTTTTGGTTCCAACATAACTTAAAATTCTTATGCCATCTAAGGATGTGGCATTTCCCACTGATTCATAATCACTAACCTAAACGTTTTGGCAAATTGAGTATATTGGAATAGCGGCCAATTTGCATATATTTTATTCCCAGCATTATAGCTGAGCTAAAGGCAACGTTATCAACTCCCTTTTTCCAGTGATCCTGAGCAGCTTCATTGGGAGTTGGGGACATCTTTTGCACTGGCCACCTTGAAGTTAAAAGGCTCCCTCTCAAAATAGCTGTATGCAGTAAGGGATTATATATTGTCCTCCTGTGACATTTTTAACTTCCAAAAAAGTAGCTGATTGCAAGTTACAGATCAGAATTTGGGCAACCTGTAACATGTTTGTCCATTAAAATTATCAGTTCATATGCAGTAGGAAACTAAGAGATAGAGAAATCATATGTATATGAACTTAAAGTGTTTACGTAGAAGATTATATAGCTGAAATCAAAGTGTTAAAATTGAGACTTTTGAGCTGAAAATATACAGTGAATTGGACATACAGGTACAGGCATCTCATGCTTCTGCTTTTTAGGATTTAACTACATTGAAAAGTACAAGTGTGGATAAAAATAAATGCTTTTAAAAAATAAATCATGATGCAAATTTTAAAAATGAGATTTAAAGAAATGTAAGTCTTTAAAAAAACCCAGTTTTTAAAATGTAGATTGGGATTTAAATTAATTTGATTTAAACAAAATCCACTTTGTAGTGAAAGACTTGTCATTTGGGATGTGGAAGAACCCTAGTGCTGTAAGCTTGTACTTTTCATTAACATGTTGTCTAGAGGTTACTGGTAACTAAATTGTCTTGAAGTACCCATTCTTAAACACATTTCTCAGCATGCATTTCTTCCAGGGGAAAAATAAAGTTTATGGGCTAAATTTTTAGTTCAAGCAGTTTTGTTCTAGAAGGCTCTTGTTTTGTTTTGCTTTTTATCCCTTACCTCCTTGCTTAATATGATGTAGTCATCATACTGTACTGAATTTGTCTGTGAATGTGATTTTTGTGTTAGCAAGAAGTTGTCGTCATAGTTTTCGTTACCATGAAACTTTGTAAAGGTATGAAATGAAATGCAGGGGAAGTAACTAGATTTGCAAATCTCCAAATAGTTTTTTCTTTGTTAGTTCCTTTTCACATGCTCTGAATGGTAATTTTATTTTACATATTGAGTCCAGACATGCCCATTAAAAAAAAATAGTTTGAAAAATATTGGAATGTTTGGACATAAGATGTAAAAACATTTTTACCATTTAGAGTCTGAAAAGGAACTAACATAGAAAGACTCTTAGGGAACTATTTTTTGGGATTCTTTGTAGATATATCTAGGTCAAAGCAGCAACAATAAAAGCTTCTTTGTTTTAAGAAATTGTAATTAAGGAACTTGATTTTATTAACTTGTCTTTTAAAAGATTGTTAAGACCTTCTCTTCCATCCCTAACAGCAGGCTGTGACTAAATTTTTATAAGCTATTAATTTTGTGACCTTATTTACAAGACTCATAGGACCTTTTACATTGGCTGAGGAGGTCAATTCGAGAGTGACAATCCCTTCCACACTGAAGACAAATACAATCTGTCCCCTCTCCACTGATTTTGCTGCTTTCGGGCTGCCTCTTTTCCTCGGCCTTCTGGACAAGGGTCTATTCAAAATGGGAGAGGCCGTGATGTACCGCCTGCCTCCAGACTGAATGCTGAAGTGCAGAATAGCATTAATGAAATATTGGTACATCCTTTTTCCAGAAGTTTGGACAGTAAGAATATTTGACTACTACTTAGAAGCAGTCATCCATTTCTGTTGTCTGTATTTAGTAGAAGTCCCAATATGGCAAATACTGCCCATTTTTCAAGTATTGTGAATGTGAACAAGTTCCAAGTACAGTGGTGCCTCGCATAGCGAGGTTAATCCGTTCCGGATTAACCTTCGCTATAGCGAAACATCGCTAAACGGAATAAAAAAAGCCATAGAAACGCATTGAACTTCGTTCAGTGCGTTCCTATGGCTTGAAAACTCACCGTTAAGCGAGGTTCTGCCATAGCGCCGCCATTTTCGCGCCCTCGGTAAGCGAGGGCAGGGCGCGAAAATGCGGCGTGGACCTTCCGGCGGCCATTTTGGAACCGCCAACCAGCTGTTCTCCCCCGCTTCGTTATGCGATATTTGCTAAGCGAATCGCTTAGCGAATATCACAAAGCGAAAAATCCCCATAGGGGCCATCGCTGAGCGAATGCTCCAGTGATGGCCCAGAGCGCCTCGTTAAGCGATTTCATTGCTCAGCGAGGCGCTCGTTAAGCGAGGCACCACTGTATGATCATTAGAAACAGAACACTACATTGATGCTTTGTGTAGAAGCATTCTAACTTTAAAACCCAAGTGAACCAGAGATATAATCTATTCTCTCATCTCCCTGAGCAGGACTGGCCAACTTGCAGTAATCACGACATAGTCAGGATACGTTATATCCATTGCTTGAGAGCATGAGTTGGTGGTCACATCAGATTCAATGGCTGGAGGAAGAATGCTTATACAAAAATGTAATGAATGTGCAGTGTCTGAACAAGAGGGGAAGTTTTTAAGGCAAATGTGAGGTTCTATCAGCTTGATAGAATTGTGGCTTATATGGTGTTATATTTCTTTCTCTATAAATCTAAATGTGTAGGTTATTGCTCAAATATCTAACAATGCTTAATAGGTTTTAAAGTACTTTGAAACCTTTGAGTAAATAATACTGCAGCACTGGCAGTGCACTTTAATATTAGGTACAGGAGATTGTTGCTTAATTTTCCACCCTTGATTATTCATCATGCTTGAGCTTTTGATAGTTCATTTTCCTTATGCAGTAGTTTAAGTAATACAGTTTATTATAGAATTATCCTTTTCATGGTGCTTGCTATTTAGACATAACTGTATAATATGCTAAGTTTTTGAATAAAGATGTTCTTCCTCAGGCAAAGGTCCGACTTGCAGCACTGTAGAGAAACACAAAACAGTCAACCACTTGTAGGTAATAGTCTTTATAGGTCAAGGTGGAGGTCAGTGAAAAGGACTGAACAATTGAATCTTTACAATGTTGGCTATGGGATTAAAAAAAAAGACTTTCACAGAGTGTGTTGTTTATCCCTTAACCTTCATAACGGCACAAAGTGCTTGATCCTATTTGTGAAAAATGTCACTGGTACAGAATTGGCTATTATGCCAATGTTTTGCAAAGAAATCCAAAGAATGTAATTAATGAGTTACTAGTTTGTGGGAAATCAAGAATGATGGGCGTAATATTACAAAAAAAATTAACTCTGCATTTTTCATTCACCAGTACAGTGGTGCCTAGACTTAATTGGTTCTGGAACTCCAATCGTAACTTGAAATGGTTGTAAGTTGAAGCACCATTTTCCATAGGAATGCATTGAAATGCAATTAATCCATTCCAGCCAAAGAAAAAAATCACACACCCCTCCCTAAAAAACAACAACACACCACTGCAAGACCCATCGGAAACGCAATTAATCCTTTCTGCCCTTTGGGGGGGGGGAAGAAAAGCAGACAAACCATGCAAGACCCTTCGGAAATGCAAAAAAAAAAAAAAAAAAGCAACGCAAAAAGTAAAGAAACCATGCAAGACCCATTGGAAATGCAAAAAAGTACAGTGGTGCCTCGCTTAACGGGCACCTCGTTTAACGAATCCGCATAGCGATTACGTTTTTGCGATCGCAAAAGCGATCGCATTGCGATGTTTTTAATGGTAAAACATCGCTTTGCGATGATCGGTAAGCTGTTTCGCTTACCGATTTTCACATAGCGATGTTTTTAGAACAGCTGATCAGCGGTTCCAAAATGGCCACCGGGTAAAAAAATGGCCGCCTGCTGTGTTTTCGCGCCCATTCCTCGCTTACTGGGCAGCGAAAATGGCGGCCGTATGGAGGATTTTCGCATAACGGTAAGTTTTTTGCCCATAGGAACATATTAAACGGGTTTTAGTGCATTCCTATGGGCTTTTTCCCCCGCATAGCGACGAATCCGTATAGCGACGATTTTTCCGGAACGGATTATCGTCGCTATGCGGGGCACCACTGTAAAGCAGAAAGCAAACAAACTGTACAATACCCATTGGAAATGCAAAACAAGCACAGCAGAAAGCAAACAAACCATGTAAGACCCATTGGAAATGAGGAAAAAGCAAAACAGAAAGCAAACAAACTGTGCAAGAACCATCGGAAATGAAAAAAAAAAGCAAAGGAAAAAGCAAACAAACCCCGCAAGACCCATTGGAAATGGGGAAAAACCCAATAAAGCAAACTCCCCAAGAGCCATCAGAAATTGGGGGGAAAGCACACAAAAAACCAAACCCCTGCTAGACCCATCACAGCATAGAAACATAATCCCACCACCCAGCCCAAAACCACACTGCAAACCCCACCCAGAACAGTTTTTAAAGAGTAAAAAGCAGCACCTTACCTTACCAGCAGTCCAAAGCCTCCTCCAATTGCACACTTTCTAACCGCTGGGGTGAAAGAGCTACAAAGGAGCAGCCTCTTCGCCACCAACGGTTACCAATGTGAATTCCCCGCCTTTTTCCACCTGCCTTTTTCTGGTTGTAACTCGAAGCTCTGGCTGCAAGCCAAAGCAAAATTTTACAGCCGGAGCGGGTTGTAACTCGAAATGGTCGTATGTTGGGATGTTCATAAGCCGAAGCACCACTGTACTTAATAAATCAAGTGTTCCTTGAGTAATTAATTAATTAATTAATTATATTTATATCCCGCCTATCTAGCCAGCTCAGGACCACTCTAGGCGGCTAACAATCATCAGCTTGCTTTTTATGCCCCTGAATTTTGGGTTCTGGGTAAACAATTGTGCTTTCTGTTTGTTGACTCCTAACAGAGCACAGCAGAAGAATAAAACTTGAGACAAACTCCAAGGAGTGAACAAGCAGAGTGAGCTAAGAGGAGCTTGATGAGGGTGGCCCCTGAGAAAATTTTTGATTTCAGGATATATTTATGTATTTTTGGAGATTAGTGGATTTTCCCAGTAGCCTTCAAAGTAGTCAAGACGAAGGGACACTCAGAGAAACAGAAGTAAAAAAGTAAGAGAGATCATGGAGGAAAGAGACACTTCTGTAGTGCTGACCTGCGAAGTATGTGCAATGCTTGCCTTTGTGCCCCAAAACATCAAACTGTAGGAAGAAAAAGTCAAAGAACAGAAGCAGCGAGTGGATATGTTTTAGGATATAAGAGAAGATGAAGAGCATGTAGACAGAAATCTTGAGCAGCACATTTAGAATTACATTTAGGAGCAACAAAAGGAAAGGACGCACTTCACCAGTGAAACTGCAAAACTGCTTTCAGATTCTTGAAGATGAGTGGCTGACAGCATGCAGAGGAAGACATACATCCACACACAGTTACAAGATGGGGGAAATACTTGGCTCAGAAATATTATGTTTGAGAAAGATCTTAGGATTGTTGTAGATCATAAGCTAAATGTTAGCCAAAAGTGTGATGTGGCTGCAAAAAAGGCAAATGTAATCATAGGGCACATTAAGTATAGTCTCCAAATCATGTGAAGTCCTATTTCCCATTTTCTCAGCACTGGTTAGGCCTCATTTTGAGTACTATGTCCAGTTCCGGATACCACACTTTAAGAAGGATTCTGACAAACGAATAAATTCACAGGAGGGCAAAAAGGATGATCAGGGAACTTGAAACTAAGCCGTATGAGAAAAGATGGAAATACAGTGGTGCCTCGCTTAGCGACCGCTCCGTTGAGCGATGAATTCGCATAGCGAGGGCGTCCGGGCCATCGCTGGAGCGTTTGCTCAGCGATGGCCCCTATGGCGTTTTTTCGCTGTGCGACGATCGATAAGCGATTCGCTTAGTGATTTTCGCACAACGAAGCGGGGGAGAACAGCTGATCGGCGGTTCCAAAATGGCCGCCACAACTTTTCCCGCCGTGCCCTCGCTTACCGAGGGCGCGAAAATGGCCGCCCCTATGGAGAAGCTTCGCTCAACTGTAAGTTTAGGGCCCATTGGAACGCATTAAACCAAGTTTAATGCGTTTTAATGGATTTTTTTGTTCCGTTGAGCGATGTTTCCCATAGCGAGGGTTAATCCGGAACGGATTAACCTCGCTATGCGAGGCACCACTGTAACTGAGCAGGTTTAGCCTTGAGAAGAAAAGAGGAGAGATATGACAGCACTTTTCAAATATTTGAAAGACTGTCAGAAGACAAACCAGATTTATTCTGAATCATCCCATAGTGCAGGGCATGTGATAATCAGCTCCATTTACAGCATGTCAGATTTCGATTGAATATCAGAAAAAGCTTCCTGTTAGAACGGTATGACAATGGAACCAATTCCTTCAGGAGGTGGTGAGAGCTCCAGTGCTGGAGACTTTCAAGAGACAACTAGACAACCATATATCAGATATCCTTTGATTTGAATTCTTGCATTGAGCAAGGGATTGGACTCAATGGTCATATAGGCCCCTTCCAAGTCCATTATTCTATGATTGTGTGATTTGGAAAATGTAAGGCTATACGAGTTGTCATAATCATCTGGGTATTAACTTTAATATTGACCTTTCATTTTGCTGTTACTTTGTAAAAATGTTTCCTGTATAAATGGCACATGTGCTGAAAAGAACTAACTTGTATTTTATAACAATTAAAATGTGTTATTAAAAAGATTGCATATTCTTTGAAATTATATTTCCCATTTGTGAATAAGAGCCAAAGGATTTTGCCTGATGGGCACGGTATTAAAAGAGAGAGACGTTGGCTGAAAAATGATATTCTGAGACCTTATGGCCCTTCAGATGCCCTCCAAGAGACCATTGATATACTGTTTTGGCTTCCCCCTACAAGGGTAGAGAGAAAGATGCATGCCCAAAGGGAATGTAGAACATCAGAAGCTGCTTCCCAGCTGCCATGGAAACCTCCATGGCCAGTGCTTCCTTGGCACCAATGAGGAGGAAGTGGGAAGGGAGGGTTGTTAACTGTACATTGGAAGAGGCAGTAGATCTGCATATCTTAGTGCAATAGAATGGAAAAGAATGAGTCGACAATGGAACTGTTGTAGAGACCTGGAGATGTAGGGACAGTGAGAATCACAGCACTTCCTTTCTTTTAGCTCCGCTGACAACCTCTTCAGGCTTGGGATGTCAACACTGAAACAGTACATTTAACATGTAATGCTTTTTAATTTTTGAGAAACATCTCCCCCTGATTTAGATGGCAGGTGTACGGGGATGTGTTTATCACTTGCCGAGTTGAAAAATATATTAGTATATTGGATATATCTTTTTTAATGTATGTCCGAGCACAAATGTTGAGGTCAGTAGTCTGTTCAATACATCTGCACCAGGACTTCCACTATAGAAGCTGTCACAGCGATCTGATCATGTGATGAGACATCCTGTTGGAATTCCCCAGATTGTTTTAGCAATTCCTGCAGTTGGGAGTTCTGCACATACCATATATACAGTATCTGTCTAATTTGTAGTTTGTGGTTAAAAAACTTATACGTTGTAATTGATTAGAAGGCTGAAAAAGTTGTGAACCACACCACTGTTTGATCTGCTGTTTGTGCTGAGAAAAGTAAATAAAAATGGTTTTCTGTAACAAACAGTGCTGTTGATGATGATGATGATGATGATGATGATGATGATGATGATGATGATGATGATAATAATAATAATAATAATAATAATAATAATAATAATAATAATAGCATGTTGTCAAGCCAATTCTGGCTCATGATAACCCTTCCCATGATTATCTAGGTATATTAAGATGTGATATACCATTCTGTTTCTGTGGGGTGCATAGGAACTATGCAACTTGTCCAAGACTACTCAGGCTTGCTTGTCTCTGGGATGCCTAGTGATTTGAACTCCTAACCTCTAGCTCTGTAGCCAGATACCTAACTCACTCAGCCATTGAGTCATAGTAAATATTTTAAATTCTTCCAACACCATGGTCTAGAGGGGCGGGGTAAAAATCAAATAAATAAATAAATAAATTAAGAGGGAAGCTAATAATTTCTGAGTCTTGTACACATGGTAAGGGAATTCTGTGTACAGTACAGTACATTCTGTAATTTACTTGAGGAAGAATGGCTTTTCAGTGTTGATGAGCTGCACTCCTATGCCACTTTACATTGATTTTGACTGGACTTACTTTCAAGTAAACATGCATAGGTTTAGGATATTTGAATGCAGGTAGTACAATTGTGTCTCTCCCCTCCCCCCCTTGGCCGATGCTGTTGAAGAAAAGTAGGCTCATCATTTTTTGCACATTTTTATTGTTCTGTGTAAATGTAATTTGTTAATCCTGTGAAATTTGTCATAGATAAATTTGCTTGGATTATCTTGTCACTACCATATCTGCATTCTTTTGTTCATTGCTTATTCATAATTTAACAGTCTGGCAGTGAGCCTTTTTTGGGATGCTCACAAAAGATATATGACCTCTACCAGCTGCTGCTCTAACCTGCAGAATGCACAGCAAGACATTAGAAACGGGAGGATTCCTCTACTGATTAAAAGTGCTCTTCATTTAAACAGTCTGTTCATAAGAATCTTAGGAATTTCTGTGAATAGTTTTCTTCCTTCCTTCCTTTCTTCCTTTCACCTGTGTTTTTAAATTTAATTTCTGTATTAAAATCTTTTTGTGACTTGTTTTCAAGATCTAGGAATTATAACAATAAAACCAGTGAAGTACAATTGCTTGTAAATGTAAGCATATGAACAAAATCTCCTTTGTTATTCTAAATCTAATTTTTTTTTTACAAAGACTTCCTTTGACATCTAGTGTTGTATGCTAGTTTACAGAGAAGTCATCTGATTCAGTTCTGCTGTCACTCAGACACTTAAGGATTCTACTATGTGAAGTTTACTGTACATTGAAGACATTAAGCAGATTATTACTTGAAGTGTAACACTGTAGATTTTCAGTCTTCTGACTTCATTTAATATTGAAAAATGCCACATTTATATTTTATTTTTAAATCATTATTTTTTTCTTTAAATCAGTTTGCAAGTAATGGTTAGTGGTTAATTCCCAATTGTTCTTCCATATGATGATACTGTAAAATAATTTACTGCTAATCCACAAAGTCTTGGTTCATCTCCATTACTTTTTGTGTTTCAGGCCTGTATCTAGCTTCCTGCTATATAGTTTTCTGCTCTGATTGCACTAACAAGTTTTTTTGAATAGAGTCCCATGAATTCTGTTTCACAGCATGTGGCATTTTCCAGAATTAATCTGTTTGTAGAGGCCAATGTTCGTAGGAGCTATTTTTGAAGACTATATGCTGTGTATTTGTAGATGGAGGACAATTTTGATTTAGTATGTGAGCCTGTGAAACTGTTTTTGTGTACTCCATGCAGTAAAGTCCTTAATAATGTTTACTCAAAAATAAACAGCACTGAATTCAGTATTATGTGCTACAGAGTAATTGTGCTTAGTGCTGTAGCCTTCACATGTTAATCTGGTATCAAATCGGAGACTTCTGTTGCTAACCCATTATAGTCTGGCTGTGCCTCTATAGAATCTCTGGGAGATAATTTTTTTTTTCTATCCCTTGCTGTGATCCTTCAGTTCCAACTGGAGAAGCCAAGGATCTAATCTTGGATCTTCTGTGAGAAAGGCATATGCCCTAGCATAGACCTATGAATCTGATCCGTACACATTTTGCTGTGAAACTGGTGTAAGTCACCTTGAGCATTTTAACAGACAGGTGATAGCCATCTTTTCTGTAATCCGTATAATGTTAGAGTAGTTATTTTACTGTTTATACTTCAACAAAACATTTTGCATTCTAATCTTAAACACATAATAAGAACATTTATTTCCATGTTTATTATTTATTTATCAGATTTTTGTCCTTCCATGCAGAGCAGTAAACTGTCTGTTGCTGAAGGGTTTCAAGAAGGCGCTGGATATCTGTCTCTCTGGAATGCTGCAGTTGTAGATTTCCTGCACCAGCAGGAGGTTGGATTAAATGGATTTTGAGGACCTTGAACACTATGCGACTGTGATTCTATTTTTTTCAAATGGCACATGTCAATACATAGCAGAGAGTTTATACTAAGTTGTGGCCAGAATCCTGTTGGGTGGATACATACTGCTGTAAGTGCTCTTGTGTACATTCTAGTAGTATACTGCCACAGCTTTGCAATCTGCCACTTCTACCCTTCCTTGCTCACTAGTTGCATGTGTGTGCAGTGCAGGCAGGAGATTTATGCCATAGCTCTTACACTGGTGTAGTATATGGTGGATCAAGAGCCATCATAATATGATAGTGGCTAGTATGTTTGTGATTTACCAGCATTATTTAGTGAGCTTCATAACTTGAATAGATAATAGTAGTAGCAGAGAACTCTTTAGTGGGTGTACTTTTCATTTTCCATTGATCAGCTAGACAGAAAAAGGTAGGCTATGACCCCTGCCAGAGATAATTTCTTTTGTTTTGTTTTTAGACTTGTTGATTGAAACTGAATTTAAGCGTACCATAACTTTCCTCTGGTTTCTGACCATGTATTTGATTTTGCCATTATGGTGGAATAAGAGAGAGGCTTTTAAAGTAACCTTTTTGTAACTTTAAATGCCTTTTAAATTTTCTCATACTAGTGGTTGTTTCTCTTGTAACCTCTTAAGTGAAAGAACACGAGTACTGATATAATAATAATAATAATAATAATAATAATAATAATAATAATAATAATAATAATAATAATAATAATAATAATAATAATAATAATAATAATAATAATAATAATATGCTTTCATGAGATGGGATTTTAATATTTCCATTATACTGCAACAATTTTTGATTTCATATCTGATAAAGCCAATTTTTTTTAAGAAAGAGATCCCAAAAAATTAAATAAAATAGTTTTTTGAAAATCTTGTTTTAGTATCGAATAGTCCTGTGCTCTTTTTAATAATTACTTTCATCTCATTGTACCAGTGTGTTTGAAGGTACAGGTCAATAAGGATGATCGCATTCAGAATTTCATGATCTGTGTAGTGGAACAAATTGAAAGCAAAGCCTGTATCAATCACTGTGAAGGGAGGGTTAATTGTTACTGCTTCTCAAGCCTCTGGACAGATAAACCAGTAATGGAATACTTATTGTTCTGATATGAGGATGCTAAAGGATGAAACAATTGGAGACAAGATAACAAAAAGCCATGTGTGTAGTGGGGAGAGACAGAGAGGTGGAACTAAAGGAAGATTATGCATAGCGTCTGTATTAACATTTCTAAAAGTAGCTCTTTTTGTTAGTACAACTTATAATTGAAGGCAGAATCTAGTTTGTGTGAGAAAAGGAATAGTGCAGAACCATAGGAAATAGTGAGCTTGAAACATTTTGTGCCAACAGTTTGAAGAGTTTTACATAGTCTAAAGCTTGTAGAAGTGCTGTGCATCAAGCATACCCTGTATTCATCTTTATTTTCATTTATAGTATGCATGATATTTCTAAATAAATAAAAAAAAGATTTTAACACAGCTGTATTTACTATCTTCAGCATATTTTGTTGTCTTCTGAAAGCTTTTTTTAATTTAGTTTATAAGCATAGTGCAGGAATGTTTCAAGGCAGGAAAAGTGAGGTGACAGAACAATACAGCAAAATAAATTTCAGCATTATAGTAAATATTTAACTATTTCGAAAATGCAAACTTTTAAACATCTGTTAGTTACTTATATGTTGAAATATATGCAAAAATATTTAGCCAAATTGAAGTCTTAGGCCCATGACAATCATCTCAACACAGTGGGTAGTTCTGAAAATTAATGAGAATGATAATACTGTAAAGACTGTTCCAGAGTTTGCCCAAATTCATTATCTAAGACTTGTTAAGAACATCTCAAAGAATTTTAACCAGGAAAATATATTAATGGTTCAAAATCATTTCTCAAAACGCTGATTTATAAAAGTATAATGGAATTATATATGCAAGAGCTATAGTTAGCAAAACAAATAACATGGGAGAAGGGCATTATATGAAGGCACATTATGCCAACAGACAGAACATTGGCTTTGGGTTTCAGCCATAGATGCCAGTCTTCTTTTGTCAATGTTTATTTTGAAGTTTATGGGTAATAAGAGCACAAATAACTTTTACTTTTAATGATAGCATCATTTGGGAGAATGCTACTGGTTTCTTTTAGTAATATGGTGTAAAAGGTCACAAAAGTGAAGCCTTTCCTGAGTGAGCATTGTAAGAATTCATGTAAACCTGTGCTTAGACCATCCATCAGTGACAAGGTATTTTTTTAAACAAAGACAATATAGGGGAAGATCCATGGAGGTTTTATGTATTCAGGGTGGGCTTGGGCATTTTTGGTTTTGCAGAGAGAGAACAGAAGAGCCAAGCAAAGACTGTTTGTTTGTTTTGTTTGTGTGCCACCTTTCTTCTCATAGGAGACCCAAAGAAGCTCACAATAGTCAAAACAAAAGATTTAAAAAAACACTGTAGAAATATATTTTAAGAAAAGAATTACACATATATTAAGATTAAAAAATCAAGTTTAAAAAGAATTCAGAAGCATTTAAAAAACACCTGTAAGTTAAAAGCCAGCGTTCCTTATGCGTAATGCATAAAAGTCTGCCTAAAGAGGAAGGTCTTTGCCTATCGATAGAAGAACAACAGGGAAAGGGCCAACCTGACCTCTGCTGCCCTATCTCATGCCCTCATCAAATGATCTTGGAAAGGTGGTGGAACTGAGAGAAGGGCCTCTCTAGAAGATCTTAAAAGCTGAGGGAGCTCAAATGGGGTGATATGATCCTTCAAATAGCCTGGGCCCCAAGTCATATTGGGCTTTATAGATAATAACTAACACTTTGAATTGGGCCCAGAAAAAGATTGGCAGCCAATGAAGCTGTTGTAATAAGGGAGTTACATGCTCGTAGTAACCAGCACCAGTCAGCAGTCTGACTGAAGCATTTTGAGCCAGCTAAAGTATCTGAACATTCTTCAAAGGCAGTCCCATGTAGAGCTTGTTATAGTAATCCAGACGGGATGCAACTAAGGCATGTTTCACTGTGGCCAGATCAGACATCTCAAGAAATGGACACAGCTGGTTTGTTTGTTTGTTTGATTGTTTATTGAATTTTTACCTCGCCCCTCTAGACCATGTCTACTCAGGATAGATAAAACAAAAGAATATAATATATAAATATATATAAAATTATAAAATTAGAATTGAACAAATAATTTGAAGAAGATTACCAAGATGGCATGGCATAAAAGGGGAGAAAAATAAGAAAGACTTAATTGGCTGGAGGGAAGGCCTGCTTGAAAGCCAAGCTTTTAGCTGGCTTTTAAAAATACCCAGCGAGGGTGCCAGCCGAATTTCTGTTGGTAGGGTGTTCCACAGCCGAGGGGCCATTGCCGAGAAGGCCCGGTTTCCTTCCAGGCCTCCCTTGGCATCAGACCCCTCAGCTGTCCCTGCTGGCTATATCGGGTGATTCGGGTAGATGTGGGCGGGAGAAGATGATCTGCCAAATATTGAGATCCCAAACTGTTTAGGGCTTTATACGTGATCATTAACACTTTGAAGTCAACGCGGAAACGGTTGGGCAGCCAGAGTGGGGGAGATATGTTGGTTGCCACATTCTGGACCATTTGAAGTTTCCGTGTCAGCCTCAAAGGCAGCCCCACATAGAGTACATTACAATGGTCTAATCTCGAGATTACGAGCGCGTGGACTAGAGTAGTGAGCCCCCCCATCAAGATATGGTCTCAGCTGGGCAATCTGCCATAGATGAAAATAGGCGGAGCGGACCACAGTTGCCACCTGAGTTTCCATGGTAAGCGCCGGGTCCAGATGTATCCCCAAGTTGCGGACCTCACTCTTTGCAGCAAGGGTTGTCCCCCCAAAAGAAAGGGAGTTACCTATACTGCTGATGGAAGGACCACCCACCCTCAAGACCTCCGTCTTACTGCTTTAACTGTGCAAATGCACTCCCCAGATGTTGAAACCTAAGCATCCAAGCTCAGAGTTGAGTTCAGGAGCACATCCAAGCCACAGACTTGAATTTCTGGGAGAGTATGGAAACATACCCATTAAGATAAGACAAGTAGGGGCCAAAGTTACCATCAACAGGACATGTGTCAACTACGGCAACGGTCCCCAACCTTTTTGGAACTATGGACCAGTTGGGGGAGCAGGCTCCATGTGCGGGGGCACCCCTGTGTTTGCGGGTGGGTGCGTCGCACTCGCCAGTGGGTGTGTTGCACTTGCAGGCATGTGCGTGAGTGCGACATGCCCCCCATGCGTGCATGGGGGGCCCCAGTCTCGGAAGCCCACGGACCGGTACCGGGGGACTACTGAACTACGGTATAGTGGATATCTTTACCCTTTCTTACCTCCTTTTTCCATGCTTCCTCCCTCTGAGATCCATGTACTAAAGCCACATGGATAAGGAACTACCATAGCAGTGGTTTTCATGGGATATGTGTACCTGATTGAAAGAAACGTAATACAGATTAACAGCATCTGTGCAGTACTTATGCATATAGGATAAGCTTACTGCAAATTCCTGATCCAACAAGTGATAGAATTGGCCCTGTAGAGTCAGTTTTGATGACATTACCAGTTGCCTTTCCTCTGGAAAGAAAAAGTGCCTTGTTTGAGCAGGAATATTCTTGCAGGTCTCCTCAGTGGGGATTCAGGTATGCAGGAACAGCGCTCTCACTCAGAAATCTCCCTATAGTATTTTAGTATACACCCTACACTATTTTCTTCTGTCTTTCCTAGTAATCTTTTGTTTTTCTGTCATAAGAAAATAGTGACTGAAATCTAGCAGCAAGTCAGAACTAGAGTAGACTGGTAGGATCAATGAAACTTATGGATGAGAAAATTCACGAAATCCCAGTGGATTATTCTGGTGACTGGTCACTGGCCAGGGTGTGCTTGTCAGTTCAGGGAAGAAGCTCTGCGTAACAGTGTATATATCCAGAAGAAACAAGACGAGTGCATCAGTTAAAATTTTGGGTGTTGTTTTAATTTTTGTGTACATCAGTTTTTGACTAGAAATGGATGTAGCTGTAAAAGTTCTCTTTTCATGGCAATGGGATTATAGTGTATATAACAATAAGATCATGGGTTGTTTACTTTTTCAAAAAAATTGTAATATTTCCTTCAACTTAGCCTCATTAAAAAGGGTTCTGAACAAAATCACTTGAATATGTTCTGTATACTGTGTGGTGCAATCTTTATCTCGTTAAAGTTTAATAAGCTTTTGGCTTTTTTTTCTTTTCTTTTTTTGGTAAGCTATTACATTGGGATTGGTGCTTCCTGAAACAGTGCCCCTGACTTCAGTATTCAAATCCTTTTGGTTGTCAACTAAAGAAAAAGAATAAAAACCACTGCAGTATAAGAGCATAGTCTCCAGACTGGAATTTTTGTTATATATAGTTTAGTTAATAGACGATACAACCTAAGATTGCTTTCAATTTGTCTGAGGGTTGACTTTACAGATAGCACATCATTAGAAGCTCAGATCTATTAGTGTTTCTGAGATCAAGTATATCTTTATGACTGAGCAGTTGTGCTTACAAAGTGTATATCTTGCGCTTACAAAGTCTATGCATATCCTGTGATCACAAAGTCTGTGCATATCTTGTGATCACTAGTGGGAAACAAATTAATTTTCAAATTAATTGGAATTGTTAAAAGTTACTACTTTGATAATCAGACATTCTGATTGTCTAATGAGAGGTTAGCCATATATATATTTAAGTCCTGAATCTATACACTGGCAAAATGTCTCAATGTAATATAATGTCTGAGATGGAAAGTTATGTAAACATTCAATCTGTTTTAAATATGTGGAACCTTTGGCTACTTCAAATATTTTCGGCCATAATTCCCACAATCTTTTACTGGCTGCAGCAGGATATGCAGTCAGTCAGTCAGTCAGTCAGTCAGTCAGTCAGTCAGTCAGGAGGATGTACCTTTGCACATTACACTGTATAGACATTTCTGTAGAATAGATATAAATACAGACATAATAATAGATTGTAACATTCTTACAGGTAGGATCCAGATTTGTACTCATTGCAATTCTAGTAAGTGAGAAGGAAGAGAACAGAGTGATGATTTCTATGAGCTCTTCTGTTTCCTTGTAGAGGGACTGGGATATGGTTGGAATAGTGGAGGACATTCTATCCCTCTGTTCAGTGGGAAGCCCCAGCTGAATACAGGCTTCCTTCCTTCCTTAGGAGGACCTTTCTGCTTGTGCAGAACATGTGAAATGCACATGTTTATGGGCAAGATTCAGAACAGAAATGAATGAGCATCAGGGAACTGACTGTCGGCATGGGAATTACAGTTTGAAAAGTATGGGTGCTGATGGAGAACTATTTAATTAGTCATTGGTAAAAATTCTCTTGTATAAGCTGTACTTGTATAGAGGCAAAGTAGACATTGATAGCTACATACTGAGTCACGCAACTCAATATGCAACTAATAATGTCTAAAATTGATTTCTGAACTTGGAGCAATTCCTCCTCCAAATGTTATGCTGTTTATGTTAACGCCAGTGTAACTAAAAGGATTTGGGTCATTATCTTTTAAAAGTGTTGTTCCTTTTTTTAAAATATGGTTTTGGTGCTGTGAGCAGGTTAGACATTTTATCAGGTAGTATGTGGATAGTTCACTCATTTAGATATCTAGCAGTGGAGCTAGGAGCTGGGAGTTCAGTTTTCCACTGTGCATCTCAGAAGAACTAGCCTGAACAGTCCCAGGATGCCCCAGAAGAAGACGACAAGTTTTCCCACCAAGACTGTACAGACTCCCCAAAATCCACAAGGACTCAATCCCACTCAGGCCCATTGTAAGTGCCATCGGCTCCCCAACATATGAATTAGCCAAATACCTAGCGACCCTCCTACTGACCCACATTAGGCAAACCTCATCCTACATCAAAGACTCAGGACATTACATAAGCAAGATCAGCACCCTAAAACTCAACCCTGGGGACAGACTGATCAGTTTTGATGTAGTATCCCTGTTCACTAAGGTACCGATAAAGGACACCCTGACACTCATCCAGCAGATATTTCCAGAAGACATCAAGGCCCTCTTCCAACACTGCCTAACGACCAGCTATTTCCAGTGGGATAATGAATTCTATGAACAGACAGATGGAGTGGCCATGGGGAGCCCCCTCAGCCCGGTTATAGCAAACTTCTATATGGAGCATTTCGAAAAACTTGCCCTGGCTTCAGCACCCCTCGCACCCACAGTCTGGTTCCAATACGTGGATGACACCTTCACAGTTTGGAACCACGGTGAAGAAAAATTGGAAGAATTTCTCAACCATCTCAACAGCATCCACCCAAATATACAATTCACCATGGAAAAAGAAATAGAGGGCCAGCTCGCGTTCTTAGATGTCATGGTCGTATGCAAAACTCACCTCCAATTGGGACACAAGGTCTACAGAAAACCCACCCACACAGACCGGTACCTACACAAAAACTCCAACCACCACCCACAGCAAAAAAGAGGCATAATCAAAACACTGGTAGACCGTGCAAATCGGAATTGTGAAGCTCAATTTCTCTGCATCGAAGTCAGCCATCAGAATTGGGGCATACAGGCAAATGGCTACTCCAAAAATGAAATCACAAGAGCCATCAAACCAAGAAACGAACACCAAAATGAAGAAGAAAAACAGCCACCGACAAATAAAGTATTTTTGCCATACATTAAAGGGGTCACGGACCGCATGGGGAAACTTTTGAAAAAACACAACCTACAAACAGTATTCAAGCCTACCACAAAAATACAACAAATGCTACGGTCAGCAAAGGACAGAAAGGACCCTCTCACCATTGCAGGAGTATACCTGATACTTTGCAGTTGTGGTCAGGAATATGTTGGAACCACAAAATGAAGCATCCACACCAGAATCAAAGAACATGAGAGACTGCAGACTAAAACAACTGGAAAAATAAGCAGTAGCTGAATATGCCCTAAAACAAGCTGGACATGAAATTCTATTTCAAAATGCTGAAATACTGGACAACACCAGCAACTATTACGTTAGAGAAGCCATTGAAATCCACAAACACCAGCAGAGCTTCAACAAAAAGAAGAAAGTTTAAAACTCAACAAAGCTTGGCTCCCAGCACTGAAAAATACAGCCTGCAAAAGGTCAACGAACTCTACCCAGCCACAAGAACTGGTGCTCGCTACACACAAAAGATTAGCTAACGACACCCATCCATCACAGTGACAGATAATCTCTCCTTATCACAACAATGCACCCATAACAAAAACACACTGATTACCATAATCACCCATCTCTTGAAAAGGACAAAAGCTGATCCCATAGCTATAAATACTCAACTCCCAAACAAACTGCACCAGAGCACAAAGTACTACTGCTGTCCTCTGAAGATGCTGGCCACAGAGACTGGCAAAACGTTAGGAAGAACAACCTTCAGAATACGGCCAAAGAGCCCAAAAAACCCACAACAATCATTAGATCCCGGCCATGAAAGCCTTCACGAATACTTCTGAGTACTCGTTACCTAGAAAGCCCTGGCCTGAAAAGGGTTGCCATTAGTCTGAATTACACACACAATAATAATAACACACAATTATCGTTTTAGAAATAAAGCAGTATACAAGTAAAAGCAACTAGCAATTCCTCTAATAATTGAACAGATGTTCCTATTTAAGTCTGAGGATAGTCTCTGCCTCTTTCTACTGATTTCTCTCTGGACTGCCGCCCCAGAGAACTTTTTCCATGGGGAGGAATATGGATGGGTGCCAAAAATCCAGTAGACAACTGCTGCCTGTACTTTAACATGCAAAAGCGAAATAACACCATTAGAAATTCATAACTATTTCAAGTCAGGTTGTTACAGTTTTTCATTTGGCAAATAAGTGTTTTTTAAATGCATTCATTTTATAGTTTCTTCTCAACAATACTATTCTAACATCAAATATAATTTAACTACTGTACAAATTTGGCATGTATGCACTACTGTAAATGGAGATGTTTCAGTGATGTAAAACTTCAGTAATGTCATTAATCTGGTGATGAAAGAAGGCACGGTACATTGTTAATATTAAACATCAATGCAGTAGATTTCATGTAACAGTAAATAAAAACAAACATTTTTGAAGAGCTTTAACTCAATGAAAAACTCTTGGATTGTAAGAAGATTGGTGCACAAAATATGATTGATAGTCAAAAGCTTCAGGCACTAATATTTTAAACTGCAGTGGTCTTATATTTACAGTGGAGGAATTTTCTAGGACGAAAAGTTCAATAAAATAAAACTAATTATCTAGTTTTCAGGTACATAGCTCTTCAAAATCAATAAATGCCAATTTCCTGGCCTTTTAAAATAAATGTTGCTAGTAAACATTTTTTTAAAAAAGAGATAAATCAAAAATGCATTTCTAATGATGGCTGAGTCAAACTTTTTAAAAATAATAAGTAATCCATTTGGAATTAAAAACAAATTCTTTTCTTTTGAGATACACATTTGTTCTTTTGCTCCATGAAGGTTGCTTTGTTGTTAATGCTCCATGAATCTAAGTTTTCTTTAAACCTTTCTGAATGATTGCATAGGGATGAATTTTACAGAAGAAAAATTACTTAAACTTGCAACTGTGATCACAGCAGAATAACCCCAGTTATAGTGCTGGCAGTATTGCAGTCTGATGGGTATCCCTTGTGAAAACATGGCACAGAGGCATCCACTGTTTGGTAGAATTACATTGAAAAGCACACATTTGCTTACTTTAGTAGGGCCTTTAACTTTAGAAATACTAGATTCAGAAATACTGTGATGCATATGGTACAGAATATTACACAGAGAACAGAGAGAAATAAAACTAACAAGCAAGAATATAAATTTTAAAAAGTGGATTTTTTGGCCAATTTTAATTTTAAAAATGTTACATTTGAATAATGATTTAAAATGTGATTTAAATCAATTTGATTTTTTAAAGTTGCTGATTTTTATCCGCCGTGTGGAAAATACACTAGACCTGAAAAGTTGGTAGAAAATCCTGATCTTAGCACAAGCTTCACGGCAGCTGCAAGGGGTTAGTGGACTGCAAAGTGTGCTGCTTATATACTGCATAATTACTGCTACAGTAGTCAGAAAGCCCAAGACTTTGTACACACTGGCTCTTGCTGTTATCGTTGTTGAGAAACTGATTTGATTGGCCAAGAATTACCCGTATTTTTCGCTCCATAAGATGCACCAATTTTTTAGGAGAAGAAAACAGCAAAATATAATCTGTTTTCTTTGCTCCATAAGACGCACAGACTTTCCAGCCCCCCTGTTTTGTGGGGGGAAAGTGCGTCTTATGGCGCGAAAAATACGGTATGTAGGTTTGAAACGAAACTTTCCAAATGCTCTGTTCTGTCATTATAGTTAGTGTCACTGTTCCTGTGCTAGTCTTTGGGAAAGGAATGCCAATGAGAAATGCTACTTGCGCGCTGTGTTACTCCTCCCACCCCCATTCATTCAATACAGTATGGCAGAATTATTAAAGCTCTGTCTATGTACATTATCTGCAATCTAGTGTAGCCATTGTCTGCATAAGAAGCAAGTGAACCATCAGCAACCATCAGTTTCTTTAATGGCATTAAAAGACAATAGTGATTGAGCTGGAGTGCAATCATGCAAGTCTCCATGACTGACGTTAGGCAAGATTATGAATGTAAGAAGATGCCTTATAGTGAGAAATCAGACCATCACTCCAACTAACTTAGAAACTCGTATTGTTTGTAGCTCTAAAAGGTTTCTGAAGAAGCCCAGGATAGAACCTGGGACTTCATGCATATCAATGATGTCATCAAGTGCTGGCCTAAGGTCTCCATCCCTGACTCTCATTTTGAGGATTATCTGTAGTTTAGTGAAAAATTAGTAAGAATATTCCAAATCATTCTGTAGTTACAACCATGGATTACTTCAGGCTCAAGGACGGATGACATCCCTTTTATGCTTGAGAAATATAAAGAGCTGTACCATCCTTATTATTTAATGATTGGTCCCCATGTATTATGCCACAGCTGGAAACATCCCCTGAGAAGAGTTCACAAAGGAGTTGCAGTTCAACATCTGGGTCCACATATTCCTCACCCTAGCACTATGCGCTAGATTGGTCATATTGCTGAGAATAGGAATCTTTCAGATGATTACCGGTCTTATTTTTTTTTGGGGGGGGGGACAACCAATGCCTTGCAATTTAGAAATATTACATGGAGAGATTTTTGTCCTGAGACAGTCTAAGGGATTGCAGTTGATTGGACAACCAAACACCCACAAGAGGCCTCCCCCTGTAAAAATATTATAGAATGTATATAAGTTGACAATACCTTTGAATGTTTTTTACATTTTGTGACCTCATGGGATTTTTAGAATTCATGGACTACTGTCCTAAGAAGACTGCAGGAATTCCTCCTCCTGAAACACCCCCCAGTTTATTATTAATCACTTTCAGCTGAGAAATAATGGCTTCTCTATGATAAATATGGAGAAAGTGGCAAGGTGGGGCTTTGTTCTGTGGAAACTAAGGCATTTTAGGTCTGGTAGTTTCCTTGCCTGTTGTGTCCTGTACAGGATGTCTCAAGAAACTCATAATGCGTTGGGGTTTCTGGAGAACTTTGCCTTGCCTAGCTGCTTCCTCCATCTTCACCATGTCAAAAAGAAGCCACTATTTCTTAGCTGACAGTTGTTATGGATACCTAAAAGGACTGGGGTGGTGTTTGTTTGTTTGGCTACCTGCCCCAGAGGTCAGGCTGGGGAAATTCTTACCGACAACTGGGGGCTGCAGTCTATAAATTTGGAAAATCCCATGTGAAAGCCTTGCCATTTGATTATAAACGAGACAACGTGCAGAGAGACAGACTGATGATTTTTGGTATGATATTTCTCTGTAACTGTACCCAGGTAGTGTGGTGGGTCACAAGTAACATAAAAGTCCACAGAGAGATACTATTGTTTATTTATACGAAAGCTGTGCTTTCATTTGGGCCAGAAATACATTCCAGCAGTTGCAGTGACAGATACTTGCTGATGTTGGCTAAGTAGGGATTGAAAAGAGTGTAGTAAGGGCGGCTGATATTATTGCTTGTTTTTAGACTATAAATGGCTTGTTTTATAAAAATTCTACTGTATATGTTACAGAGATTGTTGAAATGGTTGTAAGCTGTGTCGGAAGCCTGCCAGTGGGCTAGGACAGTCTAGAATTTTTTGAAACAAAACAAATTGTTCATCTAGCAGTGTAAGCTTATGACACTGAGCCGTCTGAAAACACTGTTTACTGTTCTGACAGTTTTTGGAAGCCTAGGATAGTATACATTTGGTTTGCTTCTACTTCCTGCCGAAGAATCTTACTTCAGTTGCACGATTTGGAATCCTGTACTGCAGAAACTGTGGAATTTGAAAACCTCTGCAGGTGTTTTTATTTCACTGAAAACTGAGCACTTGTCTTTGCTAGTTCAGCCTCTTGGGGTTAATTTGAGTCGCTTGTGAATCTTCTGTTCCGCTTGCTGCAACAGGAGGAAAAGTCTTTTGTTTAAAGGTTTTGAACTCCAACCTTTCTCCAATATTTCTATTCAAAGATTGGCAACTGTGATTTTTTTTGGTTGCTCCAAGTACTGATATTTCAGAACTAGCACCATAAAAGTTAAGTAGCCTGCTGTTTCCTATCTGCTGTAAACTAACCTGACCTGAACCAGTCTTTAACCATAATGACATTTTAGCCTAGGTGAAAATAAATGGATCTGAAAAGCAAAGATGTATGCATGAACTTTCACAATAATGTCTGTGATTTTATACAGATGTATGATTATTCTGCAGTGCAGAAATATTATATAGAAGCAAGGGAGGAGCCTAAATTCTGTTTCTTTTTGTTTTTAAGTTTGCTGGAAAAAAGTTCATCTGATTAATAAAATAATAGAATCATAGTTTCATAGAATAATGGAGTTGGAAAGGGCCTACAAGACCATCGAGTCCAACCTCCTGCTCAGTGCAGGTATCCAAACAAAAATTTATATGACAGATGGTAGTCTAATTTTCTCTTGAATGCCTCCCACGTTGGAATGCTCACCATCTCCTGAAGTAATTGGTTCCATTGTCATACTGCTCTAAGAGTTTCGTGATATTAGACTAAAATTAGTGTTTTCTGTTTTGGTTGTTGTGGGTTTTTCAGGCTCTTTGGACGTGTTCTGAAGGTTGTTCTTCCTAACGTTTCGCCAGTCTCTGTGGCCGGCATCTTGAAAGGACAGCGCTCTGTGCTCTGGTGTAGTTGGCTTGGGAGCGGAGCCAGAGCACAGAGTGCTGTCCTCTGAAGATGCCGGCCACAGAGACTGGCGAAATGTTAGGAAGAACAACCTTCAGAACACAGCCAAAGAGCCCGAAAAACCCACAACAACTGTTTTTTGTTTTGTTTTGTTTTTTTGTAAATTGAGCCCATTATTATACATCCTGCTCTCTGGGATGATCGAAGTCGATCCTGCCCATCCTTTGTGTGTCAGTCTTTCAAGTATTAAAAGTGTCAGTCTTCTTTTTTCAAGGCAAAACATGCCCAGTTCTTTCCATCTTTCCTCAGAGGGTTTGGTTTCCAGTCCGCTGATCAATCTTGTTGCCCTCTTCTGAACTTATTTCGGTTTTTGGCCTTCTTCTTAAAGTGTGGTGGGCAGAACTGAACATAGTACTCAAGATGAGGCCTGACCAATGATGAATAGAGGATAACTAAGTCTTCATGGGATTCTGAGGCTATACTTCTGTTAATGCAGCCAAAAATAGCATTGTTGGGGGTTGTTTTGTTTTGTTTTTAGTTTTTGTCAGCTGCATCACACTGTTGGCATTCTTCTTGCTCATAGTATTTCTGAGCCAAGAATCCTGCATCTTTTAACTGTAGATTTGTTTATTTCTCCAGAGGTGTAGAATTCTGTTAAATTTCATTCTTTTTTTTTCTGGCTACGGCTGAAGTCTGTAAAGATATTTTTACATTTATTTCTGTTTTACAGTGTTTTAGCTATTCCACCCGATTTTTGTCAGCTATAAATTTGATATGTATTCCCTGGACCTCCTAATCCAAGTAATTAATAAAAATGTTGAAGAGTACTGGGCCCAGGACTGAGTCTTGTGGTACCTTGTAACACTTGTTACCTCCTCCCAGTCTGAGAAAGAGCCATCAATAAGTATGCTCTGAGTGCAATTCTGTAATTTACTGTGTATCCACTTGACAGTTGTTCTGTCCAACTCACACTTGGTTACCTTGCTAATCAGAATATCATGGGGCACTTTGTAAAAAACTTTTGTGAAGTCAAGATATATTATGTTTATAGCACTCCCACTATTTACCAAGAAGGCTACTTGAGGCAATAATGCTTTCTTTATAATTTGCTGCAGAATTTTCTCTGGCTGGTGTATAGTTCCCAGGTTCCTCATTTTTGCCCTTTTTCAATATAAGGAATATAAGGACAATTTTATGCTTCCTCCAGTCATCTGGTATTTTACTCATTGTCCATGAATTCAAGAAGATAATAAGACAATGGCTGGGAGAGTTTTTCAGCCAGTTACTCTTGGATACAGTTAATCTGGTCCTGAGGATTTGAAGTTGTTTGTTTATCATTCTCAATCTGCACTCATGCAGTCTTCCACTTGTGCTTCACATTTCCCTGAAGGGTCTTAGACTATTTTTTGGTAAAGACCGAGCTAAGGTAACTATTGAGCAGTTCTGCCTTTTCTGTGACTTTTAAGTTTTTATTTCATAAAAAAAAGAAATCAGATATATATTACAAAATGACTTCCTTTCAGATATGCTGTGTAATGAAGCAAATCATTCTGTTTTGGGGAACTTTGTAGATCTTAATTACATAGATCAATATTCAAGATGGCGTTGAGTTAGCTGACCCCCTGATTTTAGTGCTTTGCAGGTAGTTCTTGTCCTTTAAATCATGATCTCTGTTGAAAAAACTGCCAAGTGATTTTAACTTTCTTTTTCCTAGCCAGTCTAAATTGACTCTAAACTCTGTCTTCTTTCTGAAAATAATTTGGTACTAATACCAACTTCAGTGGCTGAACACAAATTGTGTGCTGGAAGAAAGAAAGAAGAGATTTCGGGGGGGGGGGACTGGTTGGTGAGTCTGAATGAAGATAGTTCTAAAAGTAAGTTTTCCAAGCTCTGCTGTCTCTTCTGGAGATTTAAGAAATTCCAGACAGTGTCTAGCTTCAAAGCTTGGAAATTTTTCTGTTCAGACTACAGATTCCAACTTTGCCATGTTAGCTGGAGGATTCTAGGCGCTGTGGTCAAAGAAATAACTTTTCCAGATTTTGTTTCTTTGTCTTTATCCATACCAGTTTCTGACATTTTGATTAAATAGCTGTGAATAGCAGATGGATTTAGGGGAGGGACCACAGTTTAGTGGAAGCACATGCCATTTCTGGCACCTCCAACCTAGATCAAATAATGTGCCAACCTGAAACCTGGGAAAACTACAGCAGGACATAATAGATAGCAATGGGCTATATGAAAAATATATCGTAGTAAAAGACACTGTCTTCCATATCCATTATTTGATATCAGAAGAAGATATGCATCATTTGATGAAAAAAGGTGATTTTACCAAGTTTTGCTCTCTCTGTGAAGTGAGAAATTTTGTGGCTCAATTTTTGTGAGCTTCTGTGTATTTTGGTGGGGGGAATCAGTTCCTTTCCCCCCCTCCAAACTAAAAAGGAAAGAATAAAATTTAACAGTTATTCTAGAATAAACATTCTTAAATGGGTATCTTTCTAATGTCTTACTGCTTAAAGGAACAAAGGAAAGAAATGTTTAAAAATGGATAGTATTGTATGTTGCTTCCAGTTTTACTTATCTGACGTAGAAGCAAACATGGGCATTATATAGAGGAAGCTTATAGCTTGCAGTGCCTAACCCTTCATCTGTCTCAGTCTAGCTAATATCAACAGGAACATTAATATTTTCTGAAATGTGGTCAATGCATTAAGTAATTGGTTCAGTGATATTTTCAAAATCCTATGAAGTAAAGTTCTAACTAGGTAAATTAAACAGAAAGTTAAGTTTAATGTAAAAGCAGAACTTTTATCCTTGGGTTTTCATTCAATTCACCTTTGTTTGCTGAAAGTTGAAAGTTATGTTACCTATATTTGAAATGTTTTTGTTTTCTTGGATTGTGTTGTGATCTTGGCTTTTTGTTGAATAATACATTAATAATGATGATGAAAAGGTTTGTTGTTCATCTTCACCATGAACTCATAATTTCGCTGCTAAAACACAATTTAATTTTAATGAAACAATTTAAAGCCCAGAACCAAGAATAATAATCACAACTCATCTCCCCCCTTTTAATATTTGATTTTCCAAAGGCTTCTATTCAATAAGTTTCTATTCAAATAAATCAGTAAGTACTCAGTAATGTAAAAGATGCTAATTCTAGTGATACAGTGCTAACACATATATGTGATACCATCACACAACTACAACACACGTATAATTTTTCTGCTCATGTTAACTGGGATGTTTGGAAAAATAATGATATGGTAGATCAAGAACAGGCATCAACTAGTAAGATTGTATTTCTCAAACTGGACAGGAAACACAAAAAGTAACTGCAAGCCATGTGGGTTAACATTTGGTACATCTACAACAATAAATTGGAAGAAAAGTGCCTATGAACTTAAAAATAATCCTTTTTCTTAATCACAGAGTAATTGCTGCCTTTTACTACTTACCTTGGAGGAATGAGCTGTAAAGATAGTTTGATGAATCATGTTCCTGTTTTCATAGATTATGCACCCTTCAATGTTTATCCTAGCAAAATACTATGGACAAAGTCATTTTCTGATCTTCTAGAAGATTCTCCTTGATTTATTGATTTAATTTTCTGTTACAGTTAGCAGCACCTTTGAATGTTGTGGGCAGTTTGTTTGTTTGATGGTTTAAAATATTCTACATGTGCTTTTTAGGATTCCGGTTTTCTTAATATGGTTTACAACTGTTCTTAGCCTTTTCATACAATCGTCTCAGTGTGGTAACAGTGTCATAACAACTGTAAAATCCACACGAAAACACATATTTCCATGTTTTATTATAAAATTGCTTGCATATATAAAACTGTCATACTGCAGATAATTTTAGGCTTGTTCTTCCCTCTGGAAACTTGTTGTGTGTGCACAGAGACTATGGCCAGTATCCTCCTCAATATATACATAAGTGCAACTCTAGTTGTGGGAGCTACCACAATGATGTGACAGATCACACAATCAGGCAGCATGAACATGAACGCTGAGTACCTCATCTGAATGACACAGCAGCTTCTGCAGTTGGAGTCCTGCATACATACACTTTAGATCAGATATTCAGTGTTCTGTGTTTGGAGATCACATGCATTTTTGAGCACATGATGCTTGCAAGTGTGTTCATGATTATGCATAGCTGTGTGCCTGAACATATGTGACTGTCCATGATTTGTGTATGAAAGGAGTTTTGGTCATTATATCATGAGAACATGTACCTGATGGGCAATGCACAGCCATTTTGGAACGTAGCCCCACTGGCTGCTTCTATGTAGCCATTGGTGTTCTTGCTCAGTTCCAACTCTGCATTCTCACCAAGCCTTGTGGTGCGGTGGTTAAACTGAAATACTGCAGTGAAGACTGCTGTAACCTGAGTTCGATCCTGGTCTCAGGTAGACAGCTGCTTTTAATGTCGGTAAATGAGTGCCCAGCTTGCTGGTGGGGGCAACATATAGCTGCAAAATTAAAAATTGTAAACTGCCCAGAGAGAGCTTTAAGTATTATGTGGTACTAATAAGCCAGCACAGTTTGCTTTTTTTGCTTTGCATTTGAGTAGAATAGCAGCAGCATAAATAAACACTGCAGTTCTTTTTTCCACCAAAATTCCCGTCATCATCACTTTTCTCTCTAGTCACCCACTTGAACTGATATAACTTGGTCTTTTCTTGGTCTTTTCCCTGATAAGCAAGCAGTCATACTCACTGATACTCTTTATCTTATTCCTCCTCAACAATACTTAGCATGGTCCTGGAGAGACTTTAGAGCTACTGTGGCAAAATGCATATTATAACTTCTCCTGACTTGACACAACAGAATGTTTTCCAAATGAAGAAATCATTCAGTGAAGTTTTACTCTTAGAAAGTCAGTTATGGAGACAAATGAATAGTACCAGTGAGCCCGCTAGAAGTCACTTACCTGATGGTAAGCTCCTATAAATAACCCACCCTTTATTCTACTTACCTCAAAATTGCCATGGACCATCCTCAATAGGGGACGTGGTGGTGGTACTGTGGGTTAAACTGCAGAAGCCTCTGTGCTGCAAAGGTCAGAAGACCTGCAGTCGTAAGATCGAATCCACTTGACAGAGTGACCTCCCATCACTTGTCCTAGCTCCTGCTAACCTAGCAGTTCAAAAGCATGGAAATGCAAGTAGATAAATAGATACCACCACTGTGGGAAGGTCACAGTGTTCCATGTCTAGTTGCACTGGCCACATGACCACGGAAACTGTCTACAGACAAACGCTGGCTCTATGACTTGGAAACAGGGATGAGCACTGCACCTTAGAGTCAGACATAACTGGACTAAATGTCAAGGAGAACCTTTACCTTATCCTCAAATTCATCTCTCTTACACTAACAAGTTTCAGAACAGTTTGTTAAGCCATCCTCTGACAAATCATAGACCCTCCTCCTCCCCCTTCCCAAATTTCTGGTTACAGTGGCAAAAGCAGAGCTCCTCCTGCGTCCTTTAAAACAACTTTTTATAAAAAGGATAGGTGTTTAAATTGATTTTATAGGGTTTTTTTTTTTTTTAAGGATATTAAGCAGATCTTTGAACTATGTGGTTTTCTGTTGTCTGGCACTGTTGGGTGTGTTATCATGCTGGTACCTAAGAGGAAAAGCTCTATCTTTCTTCTTCCTTTCCCTTTTTACAGTGATTTTTATTTTGGGAATTTTCTGCTGCAGAAAGTACACAAGATCACCTGAGAGTAGCCTTATTGAACTTTATGGTACTTCTTTCCGAGTAGGCTTCATAAGGTTGCAATGCAGGTTTAGAGGTCTATTTGTATGTGTTTTGGTGTAACCTCTGCATTCAATATGCCCAGCACTACAGTGGAACATTTTTGCACCTTCCCATCAGCTTTATCAAAATGCACTTTGAAGCAGGTTAGAAAAAAAGTCTAACAGGAATTTCATGCAAAGTCTATCCTGTTGTTAGAGCATACATCTGCTGATGGTGCAAAAGAGTCCCAAAAGAAGTTGACACAAAAGCTGTCCTCGTAGCATGGAATTTGTGAGATTATTATTGACTGACAGGATAGAGGCAATGTAAACAATCAGACTGAAGAAAGGATCTGACGCTGAGAAAACCAATTTCCAAATAAGAAATTACAGTGCATGGTTTTGATTGAGTTTTACCTCAGCTAAAATAATAAAGATTGCCTGTTACATTCTCTGCAGTGTGTGGTGCATTATAGTGCAGAATCCATTGTTATTAAAGGGTGGGTTTCATTTTTGTTTTTTGTTTTTTGTTTGTCAGTTACAACAATTTCAAAAGAGCACAATCTGTGTGAAAGAATGAATAAAATTCAAGGGGTAGCATCAAGGACTTTGGAGCTCAGAAAACTGAGTTTGGCAGTGCTAATTTGTATTAAAGTTGTTGTTGCATGACAGCGGGAAAAAGATTTAATGCTTGCCACCTGAATCAAGCTATGGAACATTGGTTTCTATAACTGCCATGAATTTGAATCAAGGCCTGTATCTCTAAATTTGAAATAAACCGATACTGTCTTGGGGGAAAAATAGGCCACTTATATGTGGGAAGGTATTTAGAAAATAGTATTTCAATTTAATTTCTAGCAGTATATATATTTCAGATTATTAACACTGTGGCCTGTTTGGCTTCTTTCTGTTAGAGGTGTGTATAGATTGGATGGCATTGCTCTAAAGCCATTTATTATCAGCACATAGCCTTAAACAAGCAGTGATTTTCACACAACCACAGGTTCCAGTTTATACCCCCACTGTCAGTGTGCAACCACTTTAACAGAAGGTCTCCCCCCATGTCATTTTGTTATTGTGTAGGTATTTGAACTATGCAGAATTTATCCTAAAGCATTTACCCTAAGTTAATGTTAAAACAGTTGCTCTGTTTCATTGTATAAAGAAGCTATAAAATGCCCTGGATAAGTCCAACTCCCTCCCTATTTGACAAAGGCTGGACTAGATGATCCATAGGGTCCATTCCCTTATTATTATTATTAAAAAACTCCACGCACAGTCAAAATTATAAAAACATTGACTGGTATTATATAACAGATACAGGTTTTAACCAAAAACCTAAGTATCTGTTAAATATCGACCAGTATGTATGCTGTTCCTAATATTGCCGGCTTTTGTAGCTCTGATGATGTGTTTTCTGAGATCTGCAACTGGTTATAGTACTGTGTGAAATTTCTTGATATTGTTCCAAAAGCCCCAATGACTACGGGGACCAGTGAAGTGTATTTCTTCCAGAGGCAAGATGTTTTGATTGCCAGGTCTCTGTACTTTGTTCGTTTTTCCAATTCTTTATTATGGAATGTTTCTGGAAAGAACAGGGATTAAGCAAAGGCTTCCAGCTGGAGGGAGTACTGTATTTTTCCATGTATAAGGCACCCCCATATATAAAGACATGCCCCCCACTTTTCTAATCCAAAATTAAGAAATCTAAGTGAGGCTTAGCAATTGGAGGGGGAAAAGGATCAAAGCACTGCAGGATCTCTTTGATCCCTGCTTTTCCCTCCATTTGTTTTTGTTCTCTCCTCAGTTTATGTCCGTGTATAAGACGACCCTCAATTTTTAGTCTAAAGATTTTAGACAATAGTATCATCTTATACACAAAAAATATTGTGTACTAAATGGACACCTATCACAATTCTCCCTTCCTGATATAAGTCACAGTTCTAGAATATTGTCATAATACTTCTTCCTTTTTCCTTCAGTGCTGGCCTAGATCTAATGATCTGTAAGCCAAAAGAGGCAATAATAGTTGATTTCTAGCAATAAACAAGCAGTGAAGAATTGTCTGAGTATTACTGGTAATAATAACCAACAATAAAAATAAGTGGTTCAGTTTCTATTCAGTACAGTGTAATCTTGTGTATCAAGGTGGTGGCATCTGCCCCAGCACTGAGAGGTACAATAATACAGTAAGACAGTTAAGATCCAAAGTAAGCATCCCTCTTTATATTAATTGGTTTCTAATGAATTTATCTATTCTTTTATTGTTCTTGAATGAAATCTGTAGTATTTTTCCAATTATGGTTAGGGAATTTTGATTTAAATGTTCATATATTTATATGTTTGTACGTTAATTCATAGATTTCTACAATATCTTCTGAACAATGCAGTGTAGCCAAGGTGACCTCTAAAGTGTGTATGTGACTCTGCATCCCTACGTGCACATTCCTCCTCCTTTACACACCCACAGCTATCACTTTCAGCTCCTTTGGTTCCGGTCACAATGGAACCCCATGCGAGGGGCAGAATCATGCATGCAAGGAGCATAATTTGGAGGAATTAATATCATTAAGCACACAAAACTTGCAGTACTAGTCTCAACAAGAACTAGCATAGTCTTAGTGGCTCCAGGTTAGGATAAAGCTGCAAAACGTTTGGCTCATTGACATCAGGAGCCGAAACACTTGACTGAATGGAAATATGGAATTATACCAGTATCTTTATCTACATGGTAACTCGACGTTCACAGTTTGCTTTTTCTTCATGCCCATGGAATTGGTGCATTTCATAACATGGATTCTAACCACATCAATATAGCCCTTGAGGACTGAGTGAGAGCTGTACCGAGCCAAATCATTTAATAAGGACTGGTAGGAGCTGTGATTGAAGAAAAGGGAAAATTTCTAATTGTAGAAGATATTTTTATGCCCAAAGTGAAAAAGAATATATAACAAGGTGCTATGTAATATATGCATTAATTACAATAAAATTTAAGCTCAACCCAGGAATGCAGTTGAAGTTACTTCCCAAAGGCACCAGATGGATAGAAAAGATAGTAAAAGTAATTAGCAAGATTTGGTGATCAATGGACTGAGCAACAGATATGGCAAGGCAGGTAATGGGAGATGAAAGCTTTGATGTCAGCCCCTCTGGTCAAGAGAGGTGCCAGGAGCTGGGGTTATGTGTTAACGAGCTTGCCTGATTCTGATTAAACTGTTTTGCCAGAATAACACAAAATCTCATATTGGATATTAGTTTGGGAATCTTGGACTGAAAGCACCGTTGCTTTGTTTGGTTGTGTTGTAGGCACAGCTGCATTCTGGCAGCCATTTGGCGCTGTACCAAGTTAATGTGATAACTTTAAGAAAAGCAAGCCAATACACTAAGATACTAGAATAGTTGTGAACAGCAGTGAACATACATCTGGTTTGTGTTGAAACCTTTAGAGTTTTAAATGTAAATGATGCAGAATATTGTTGCGCAGAACTTCCTTTTTTTTCCAGTATAAAAATTTACACCAACATTTCTGCTTTCCTTTTGGGTTAGAAAAGACAGATGTTTGATCCATTTAGCAGATTTTTTTCCCCAACAGCATCACAGTTGAAACACTTCTGGTTTTTGTATGCAATTTTCTTTTAATATCACAGAGTATTGGTCTACTCAGAGCTTTAGAGAAGGAATGGAAATGAATGTGGTAGTCACTTTGTAAGTGGCAGATGAAATTTGGAGATCCAGAAAGCAGTTAACCAACTCAAATTATTTGATGTCTTTGTTGTAATATAACATACCTTCTTGACTTGTCTTTCATGTCCCTGATGGAGCCCTAAGGATATACTCCATCTCAACCTGCTTTAACCTTTTGCCATGCTCAAAGAGGCAGCTTCCTTGGTGTGGAGGATGGGAATCTCTTTGGAACCTATCAGTGGTACTCCTTAATCAGTAGAAGTGCCGTCTGTATGATAACAAGACTCGTCCCTCTCACCCTAGGTTGTGCCAGCCTGAGAGGCTTGAGACAGGCTGGAAGTTTAACCTTCATCTGCGGCACGGTAATATGGAGCATTTCCTCTGGGCGGGTAGGTCAGAGTTGAAACATAAAATGATTTTTTAAAGGGATACATTCAACTTGCAATGCCCTGGGGGCTCAAATCATTTTGTGAAGCTTTGACGCTTTTAAAAATTGCATGAACAACATTAAATTATTTTTAACTTAACAGTGAATACTCATAAATAGGATGAATGTAAAGGATGAATGTAAAGGGATAGGTGCTTCCAAAAGGCCATGGATAATCTGTTAGCATTTATTGCTGTCACTAATTTCACTACCTTAGATCATGGGAGGACAACAGTTGGAGACTGCATAAAGGTAAAATGATGATTCAGTAACACTTTTATGTACAGTGATAATTTTTCCTTACACATTTTGAAATATTTCCCTCATGAAAGAGGAAGTTTTGTGGACAACTCACTAGGAACTCGAAAACACTTAATTTGTTAAAAATGTAATATAAGAATATATTCATTTTCAGCATTGCCTGTAATTACCCATATATTCGTATTCGAATATATTGGATTCGTATTCGTCAATACGAATCCAAGGCAGACCATTCAACATCACAATAATCCAAGTTTATGCACCAACCAGCATTGCTGAGGAGACTGAAATTGAACAATTCTATGAAGATTTACAACACCTTCTAGAACTGACACCAAAGAAAGATGTTCTTCTCATTCTAGGGGACTGGAATGCTAAAGTAGGCAGCCAAGAGATAAAAGGAACAACAGGGAAGTTTGGCCTTGGAGTTCAGAATGAAGCAGGACAAAGGCTAATAGAGTTTTGTCAAGAGAATAAGCTGGTCATCACAAACACTCTTTTCCAACAACACAAGAGGCGACTCTATACATGGAAATCACCAGATGGGCAATATCGAAATCAGATTGATTATATTCTCTGCAGCCAAAGATGGAGAAGCTCTATACAGTCAGCAAAAACAAGACCTGGAGCTGACTGCGGTTCTGATCATCATCTTCTCATAGCAAAATTCAAGCTTAGACTGAAGAGATTAGGAAAAACCACTGGGCCACTCAGGTATAATCTAAACCAAATCCCTTATGAATACACAGTGGAAGTAAAGAACAGATTTAAGGAACTAGATTTGGTGGACAGAGTGCCTGAAGAACTTTGGATAGAGGCTCGTAACATTGTCCAGGAGGCAGCATCGAAAACCATCCCAAAGAAAAGGAAATGCAAGAAAGCAAAGTGGCTGTCCAACGAGGCCTTAGAAATAGCAGAGAGGAGAAGGGAAGCAAAATGCAAGGGAGATAGGGAAAGTTACAGAAACTTGAATGCAGACTTCCAAAGAATAGCAAGGAGAGACAAGAGGGCCTTCTTAAATGAACAATGCAAAGAAATAGAGGAAGATAACAGAAAAGGAAAGACCAGAGATCTGTTCAGGAAAATTGGACATATTAGAGGAACATTTTGCGCAAAGATGAACATGATAAAAGACAAAAATGGGAGGGACCTAACAGAAGCAGAAGACGTCAAGACGAGGTGGCAAGAATACACAGAGGAATTATATCAGAAAGATTTGGATATCCCGGACAACCCAGACAATGTAGTTGCTGACCTTGAGCCAGACATCCTGGAGAGCGAAGTCAAGTGGGCCTTAGAAAGCCTGGCTAACAACAAGGCCAGTGGAGGTGATGGCATTCCAGTTGAACTATTTAAAATCTTGAAAGATGATGCTGTTAAGGTGCTACATTCAATATGCCAGCAAGTTTGGAAAACTCAACAGTGGCCAGAGGATTGGAAAAGATCAGTCTACATCCCAATCCCAAAGAAAGGCAGTGCCAAAGAATGCTCCAACTACCGTACAATTGCACTCATTTCGCACGCTAGCAAGGTTATGCTCAAAATCCTACAAGGTAGGCTTCAGCAGTATGTGGACCGAGAACTCCCAGAAGTACAAGCTGGATTCCGAAGAGGCAGAGGAACTCGAGACCAAATTGCTAACTTGCGCTGGATTATGGAGAAAGCCAGAGAGTTCCAGAAAAATATCTACTTCTGCTTCATTGATTATGCGAAAGCCTTTGACTGTGTGGACCACAGCAAACTATGGCAAGTCCTTAAAGAAATGGGAGTGCCTGACCACTTTATCTGTCTCCTGAGAAACCTATATGTGGGACAGGAAGCAACAGTTAGAACTGGTCATGGAACAACTGAGTGGTTCAAAATTGGGAAAGGAGTACGGCAAGGCTGTATATTGTCCCCCAGCTTATTTAACTTATACGCAGAATACATCATGCGGAAGGCTGGACTGGAAGAAACCCAAGCCGGAATTAAGATTGCCGGAAGAAATATCAACAACCTCCGATATGCAGATGATACCACTCTGATGGCAGAAAGTGAGGAGGAATTAAAGAACCTTGTAATGAGAGTGAAAGAGGAGAGTGCAAAAAACGGTCTGAAACTCAACATCAAAAAAACTAAGATCATGGCCACTGGTCCCATCACCTCCTGGGAAATAGAAGGGGAAGATATGGAGGCAGTGTCAAATTTTATCTTCCTGGGCTCCATGATCACTGCAGATGGAGACAGCAGCCCTGAAATTAAAAGGCGCCTTCTTCTTGGGAGGAAAGCGATGACAAATCTTGACAGCATCTTGAAAAGCAGAGACATCACCTTGCCAACAAAAGTCCGAATAGTCAAAGCTATGGTTTTTCCTGTCGTGATGTATGGAAGTGAGAGCTGGACCATAAAGAAAGCAGACCGCCGAAGAATTGATGCCTTTGAATTGTGGTGCTGGAGGAGGCTCTTGAGAATCCCCTGGACTGCAAGGAGAACAAACCTATCAGTTCTAAAGGAAATCAACCCTGAATGCTCACTTGAAGGACAGATCCTGAAGCTGAGGCTCCAGTACTTTGGCCATCTCATGAGAAGAAAAGAGTCCTTGGAAAAAACCTTGATGTTAGGAAGGTGTGATGGCAAGAGGAGAAGGGGACGACCGAGGATGAGATGGCTGGACAGTGTCTGCGAAGCAACCAACATGAACCTGACACAACTCCGGGAGGCAGTGGAAGACAGGAGGGCCTGGCGTGCTCTGGTCCATGGGGTCACGAAGAGTCGGACACGACTAAACGACTAAACACACACACACCCATATTATATTTTGTGTATAAGAATTGTTGAAGGTTGGGAAAGAGAACAGTTGTGTATAAAATAACTCATTTATATTATACACCTGGATAACAAATGGCTTGACTCAAGGCAATTTTTACAGTGCAAGTATATATGAAGCATGTGTACTTACAAAAAAGTCTGATTGCATTCCATGATAGATTGTTGTCATGTTGTAGCCATAGGGAAGTAGCTGGGGAACTTTCAGACCAGTCAAATGTTCCTGAAGATACTCGGCATGGCAATCTTCTGACATGATGGTGATATTTTCCTACTTTATCAGTGGTACTTATTCTTTGATCTTCCAGATGGCTTTTAGTTCAATTCCCAGAACCCTTGACCATTAGCCATGCTGATTGGTGTTTCTGGCAGCTGCAGTTCAAAAGACCTGTAGGACTAAGGATTGAGAAAACTAATCTGGTACATAGTTGCTACAAGATCGTCATATCTTCCAGGGAATCCTTGGACCATATTAGGAAAGGTATTTGAATGGAGACTACATAGTACTAACAAAGAACTCTTGTTAAGAGTACAAATATTTTCATTTTTTTTTACAGAACTCAAAACACTGATGTTTACAGGGCTTTACACAGTGTTTTTCCTACACAGATCTAGTGAAATGGCTGATTGCTTCTATTTAAAAGAGAGTAAGCCGTGCCAACATTTTATTTAAGGGACCACCTAGCAAATTTCAGGCTTAGCTGGGCTAAGGTCATGGGTGTACCCTAATCATTCTGCTGAAAACCTAGAATCCTAGCAGTGGAATACACTTACTGAAATTCTGTTGCTTAAATTAAGAGTAGGCCCATTGCATTAATTTGGACTTAATGGCTTAACGTCTCCATAATTTCCATTTAATCAGGTAGGCCTACTCCATTTACAGCTTAAGCTAAGCAGTAGGATTTCAGCTATTGTTTTATAAAGTTATTTACACTTCAACAGTACTTCTCACCTTTATTGAAATCTTGAATGTTTTTGCTACTTCATTATAAGGTTGCATCCAAATAACCAGTGCATTTTCACAGATTTAATAGCAGAAAAACATAGTTAAATATGTTAAATCTTGCTTGCAAAGATGGATGTGTGTGAAGGGGAGAAATTGGTGTGTGTCTGTGTCAAGGTCATGCTGTATTCTTCCACCTAGGCCAAGTAGTAGAGTTTTCAGTGATGTAACCTATTAAGAAGGAAGGGTTTTCAGTGGTGCTATCCTGCAGTGTTGAAAATAAGCAATGAATGCCGTACTGTTCAAGACTAGAAAGGTTTGCTTGGAAGTGAGTGGTGTGCCTGGGCCCCTGCTATTGAGAAGATGCCAGTCAGGAATGAAAACGTCTTTCATGAAACTATAGCTGACTTCCTTGTGATACAGTACAGTAATGCAAAGAATTTTAAATCCAACAACGTGTGAAAATAGACACAGTACTTTTAAAGTAAGGAGAAAGTAGGCACTTATAATTAGGCTATATTAATTACTTTATTAATCACTCTTAAAAATAATGTTGTCTCGTTGCACTCTCCATTACAAATGAAAAATTGAATACACTGAGCATTTATAACCCTTTGTTCACTTTGGGATCTCTTTTTTGTGCCTCTTGATTTGTAACTACAAAAGATGTTTTCTGAGAAGAAAAGCTCTGAGGATGACATCAGAATAAAGGAATGCTCCCCACAATGCAGCGTATTAAAAGCATTGTTTGTTTAAAATAATGCATTTCTCAGAGAAACCAATGTTAGAAGCCACACTTCAGATGGAAGTACAGAGAATGTTAATCAGTGTTCCTCTGTAAGAATGCAAGTTATTATATTGGTGAAAGTTATTTTTAAATGACAGTTAAAATAATATATATTGTAATTAAATAATTGAGAACTTGTTCTACTACTGTATGTGAAATGAATTTAGGAAGTATAAACAAAGTTAAATAAAATGACTAATTGAGACATTTTTGATGCATGTAAACATGTAAAACAATTTGATGCACAAGAATCAGAAAAGGATCCCACATTCTTATAAAAGGGGAAAAAAAGCAAAAGTGCATGTTATTTAGAAAGGCACCTAAGATCTACCCAGTTTTTGTGGCTTAAATTCAATTGGCAGGCCAAACTAGATCCATTCAATCAGTGGAATTTGCATTAGTGTTGACTTTTCATTCAGCCCTTGATTTCATGGATGTACACCAACTGAGATTGGCAATTGGAATAGGCACTGGTATCTTTTTTTTTTTTTTAAATCTAGTTTAGGTTGGCTGTAAAATAGTTTTCTTTTCTTTTTGTACAATTTCTGCCAGAATGGAACTAGAATTAGGCGTCGAATCATAGAGTAATGAAGTTGTGAGAGGCCTGTAAGGGAGTGACGTCCAACCACCTACTCAATTCAGGAATACAAATCAAAGTATGTCTGACAGATGGTTATCTAATTTTTCTCTTGAATGCTTCCAACATTAGAGTGCTCACTACCCCCAGAAGTAATTGGTTCCATTGTCGTACTGCTCTAACAGTTTTCTGATATTCAACAGAAACATTGTTTCTTGTAAATTGAGCCCATTATTGTGTATTCTTCTTTCTGGGATAATCAAGAATATGTTTTTCCACCTTTCGTCATAGGGCTTGGTTTCAACTCTGTTGATCATCCTTGTTCCTCTCCTCTGAACTTGTTTCAGTTTGTTGGCATTCTTCTTAAAGTGTGGTATTCAGAAATGGACACATCACTCAAGATGAGGCCTAAGCAGTGCCAAATACAGAAGAACTAGTTGTTGTCCGACTCTTCGTGACCCCATGGACCAGAGCACCCCAGGTCCTCCTGTCTTCCACTGCCTCCCAGAGTTGCATCAAATTCATGTTGGTAGCCACAATGACACTGTCCAACCATCTCGTCTTCTGTTGTCCCCTCCTCCTCTTGCCCTCACACTTTCCCAACACCAGAGTCTTTTCCAGGGAGTCTTCTCTTCTCATGAGATGGCCAAAATATTGGAGCCTCAGGTCCAGGATCTGTCCTTCCAGTGAGAACTCAGGGTTAAATTCTTTCAAAATGGATAGGTTTGTTCTCTTTGCAGACCAGGGGACTCTCAAGAGTCTCCTCAAGCACCATAATCCAAAAACATCTTCAGCAGTCAGGCCTTCTTTATGGTCCAGCTCCCACTTCCATACATCACTACTGGAAAAACCATAGCTTGGACTATCCAGACCTTTGTCGGCAAGGTGATGTCTTTGCTTTCTAAGATGTTGTCTAGGTTTGATACTGCTTTCCTCTGAAGAAGCAGGCATGTTTTAATTTCATGGCTGCTATCCCCATCTGCAGTGATCATGGAGCCCAAGAAGGTAAAATCTGTCACTGCTTCTATATCTTCCCCTTCTATTTGCCAGGAGGTGATGGGACCAGTGGCTATTATTTTAGTTGTTTTAATGTTGAGCTTCAGACCATTTTTGGCGCTTTCTTCCTTCACCCTCATTAAGAGATTCTTTAATTCCTCCTCACTTTCTGCTGTCAGAGTGGTATCATCTGTGCATCTGAGGCTGTTGATATTTCTTCTGGCGATCTTAATTCTGGCATGGGATTCATCCAGTCCTGCCATTCACATGATGTATTCTGCATGTAAGTTAAATAAGCAGGGAGACAATATACAGCTTTGTCGTACACCTTTCTGAATTTTGAACCAATCAGTTCTATATTCAGTTCTAACTGTTGCTTCCTGTCCCACGTATGGATTTCTCAGGAGACAGATAAGGTGGTCAGGCACTCCCATTTATTTAAGATCTTGCCATAGTTTGTTGTGGTCGACACAGTCAAAGGCTTCTGCGTAGTCAATGAATCAGAAGTAGATATTTTTTTCTGGAACTCTCTGGCTTTCTCCATAGTCCAGTGCATGTTAGCAATTTGGTCTCTAGTTCCTCTGTCCCTCCGAAATCCAGCTTGTACTTCTGGGAGTTCTCAGTTCACATACTGCTGAAGCCTACCTTGTAGGATTTTGAGGATAACCTTGCTAGCGTGTGAAATGAGTGCAATTCTACGGTAGTTGGAGCATTCTATCATTGTCTGTAAATATGCCTAAGTATTATACGCAGTGTACATGGATCAGATGCCAGAAAGTTCTTGAAGTTGTGGTGAAATGATTGCTGGCACCTTGAAAAGGCATATCAAAGTTTTTGTTGTAAGATCAGCAACCTCAAAATCTTACAGTGTTGTGTTTGCAACAGAATGAATGAATGTAACGGAATGGGGCAGCTGTTCCTCCATTGAGGAAATTTTTTTGAAAAAATGCAAAGTTTTGCGGACACTGTGGAGTGGTTTGCCAGTCAGCCTGGCTGAGCATATATGTGTTGTTGATTCTTGCCACCGAAATTTCTAGCCTTTGGTAACACTGGAAGCTCTTATTTATTTATTTATTTATTTATTTATTTATTTATTTATTTATTTATTTATTTATTTATTTATTTATTTATTTATTTATTTATTTATTTATTTATTTATTTATTTATTTATTTATTTATTTATTTAGACCCCGCCCCTCTAGACCATGTATACTCGGGGCGGCTTACATAGATAACAAGAACTGCTACTTTTATAAAATAATTATAGAGATTTTGGTGGCAAGAATCAACAACACATATATGCTCAGCCAGGCTGACCGGTGCAGATGCAGCAAGTACTTCCCATATGATGGCTGCACTAACATGACCCTCTTGGAGAACCTTTTGTCCTTTGTGTCTATGCAAAGTTTCTGTCGCCATTTATGTTCTGCCAGAAACTTGTGGAACCATCCTGTTTTGTCTGAAAGTAATTGAAGTGTCTTAGATAATTTTTTAAATAAATAAATAAATAATAGAAACCGTCTGAGCTCTAAAAATAAAATAAAGGAAAATGAGAGAACCAATTATTTCTAATATTCTTGCTCAGTTTGATTTTTAATTCTTTTAGGCAGTGCCAAGCCACACTAACTAAACATCCCATGAAAATTAGGCTTCTACCGAAAGTAGCCTATACAGTATAATCCCTTAATGCTCAAACACCACATTTTCAGAAGAATTCTACTTCTGTGTAAGGGTTTTAAATTAAGTGGTTGGATATTGAAAAGCAATCAATACCTGGGAAACCTCACAATTTCTGTGCAACCATTTTCCTTCCACTTTTTGTCCTTTTAAAAAGGTTAAGTCTAGCAAGTGAAATTGAATGATAGAAGTTTATGCCATTCAGAAATTGCCAAATTTTCTTGACTGCCTTATTTATTTAAAGTGTACAGAACAGGTGTACAAGTACTGTTCTCCTGCTGCTGCTTTGCCTGCCTTCTGGCTGCCTGCTGATGCCTTTTTGCCATTTAGGTATTTATTTCTACAAAATGTAATTAAAATTAACAATACTAAAAGTGAAATGGGTGGAATCATATTGCATTCTTAAAACTTGGGGTCTCTGTCCTTATAACACTAATAAATCTGATTTTATTTTATAATTCATAGATATTTTTAAATAAATGTAATAATTATTAAGAGTACAGGCAGGAGACTATAGATTTATCTTAAGCCTGTGGTACTGAAAAATATTTATACTTTGTTGTTCTTCTGTGCAGTATCAATGTTTATCATTTCAGTTCATGAAAAAAATTGCTCATCTGACTTGTTCAAGATTCTTTAAACAATCTAAATCATACAAAAGTCAAGCAAGGGTATCCATGTTGACCTTAAGCCTGATTCTGACATCTCTTGTTAGGTCCATTTATAAGGCCAACCAAAATGTGTTCACATTTTTTAAAAAATACAAATGGAGAGTTGTTGTTTTATAGTATCTTGCCTGATTAAGAGATTAGGAGATTTTAAAATCTTATATGCAGTTGGTGCCTTCTATGAACCTGGTACAAAAATTGTCCTAATACAGATTTTTAACTCATCTACTGTTTGGCTTAGAATGTGTTGTCCTGAGAATCTTAACTTTAATTAAAAAGACGTTTATCTCCTGCTGTGTTGCAGAACTATTTTCAAGGTTCATTAACCTGAATAGCTGTGTGGTAGTCTCTCTAGGTCTTAAGTCATAATTCCTTTGTCACTGGGGATGGACGAGTATGTCTGTTTCACTTTAAATTGTTTCTCTTTTTTTTTTAAAGTTCATTTTCCCTCCTTATGCATCAGTTTTTTTGTAAATAAGAAAAATATTCTCTGAATATGCCCATTTTTCTAATCAGTCTTCCTGGTATATATTTTTATGTGTATTTTCTTCCTCATGAGTCCATTTTTGTACAGAACCTTTGAGTGGAGAATAGCATCATAACACATTTAGAGAAATGGAAGTACCAAGGAATAAGTGCAATTTGTTATAATGGTTTGGGAAGTGAGAATTAGGAAAATTCACAACAAAATGTGAAACAAATGGATCTCTCCCCCATCTTTTCTAGCTAGGTATGAGATTAGCTTCACAGCATCCTCCAGTTACATTTTTATCTCAATTTTAGTGCATGAATATGAGTTTTATGATATTGATGAGTTCTTTAAAAATGTACTGTCATGAATTTTTCTCTAATTCCATTCAGCATGTACAGCTGAGGACTGTGTTGTGTCTGCTAGGTAGGTAGCAAACAGGATCAAAGATGAAAGGTTTTCATAAAAAAAGTTCTGGGCAACCCTTGTTCAACTCTAAAATATATTAAATATGCACTGGTTCAAGCTTGAAGTTTTAGGGTTAAGTGCTCAAAAGTCCTGGGTTGGAGAAATCCATCAGTTTCAATTTGTCCCATATTTGATTAAAAAAAAGATCAGGAACAAACATCAAAGATAGACTCTAAGTGGAGTTGAAAGTGAGTTAATGTTGCTGAGAGGTGACTGGAACAGTCCTATGAAATCAAACTTCAGAGGAATTGCATTCTTAAGTCCTGAAGACCAGACACCAAACAAACCAAGCTAATTTGCATACTTCATGAAATGAGTGAAGGTTCTGCTCTGATACTCACATGCTGTCATTAATTAAAAATATCCCTCTTTTAGTTGGTGGTGATTTCTAATGTCTGTTTGTGGTCTTTTTTTCCCCATTCCTTATGTGAAGAAATGTGTGGATTTTAAATGAAAGGACTGGGTGGAGGATTTTCTCCCATCCTCACTGTTCACCATATGCCTTTTATTTACTTAAACATTTCCCTGTTCGCTGTCCTTTATTCTACAGAAAAAAATAACATTGAAATAACGTGTATGCTTTTGAGGTTTCATATTATTTATTAACTCAGAATTTGCATGCCTGTTGTTTTTAACACTCGCTCCCACAAAAATATTTGTGCCCCCCTGATTAAAAGTTTAAATTCCTGCCACAATTTGAGGCAGAAATGGTAACTGGGAAACACAAAATAAGAAGATTGACTTGCATTTCTTAAAATAAAATTCTAGGATGTACATAAAAATGAAGACTTGATATTGGTTCAATGCGTAATGTTTTAAAGCTGGATGTTTAATTTTAGTCTGAATGTGTTTATTATATTTCTACATTTTTACTTAAGTTTTTTTAAAAAATATTGACTTCTTAGGTTATATGTATTCCAATCAAACTGACTTATATCTAAAATCATGAAGAAACATCTTTCAAAAGGAATGCTCTGAAAATGATATGCTTTCTGATGAAGGTTTTGAGAAGTTGTGAAATGAAAGTAAGGATCACAACATAAGTGAAGCATATCACGGTATCCACATTGCTACCTTGCTACCTAGCAGAGGGACTCTCCCTCAAGTTGACCTCCTATCCCAAAGTGCACCTCCTAATCTTTAATATTGCAAGTTAGTCTCTGTAAAGGAGACCTGGAAATTTTCAACCAGAAACTGAGCCTTCTCAGTAGTGGCCACCTTGCTGTGAAACTTCTTGTGGAGGTGTGTCAGGTTCTCACTCTCCTTAACTTCAGGAAGCAAATTAACATCTGGGTTTTCATCCAGGCCTTTGAAAGCCTTACTTAATTTTAATGTAATTTTTGTTTGATAATTTTTGATGGCCCTATGTTGATTGTTTAGTGCTCACTGTTTAATTAGCTGTTTCTATTTTCACCATATTGAAGGTTATGCGATGTCTGTTAGATAATGGGGAGTTTGGGTGGGTTTTTGTTTTTCTTTAGATTTATTTATTTCTATTTATTTATTTGATTTATACCCCGCCCATCTGGCCTGAAAGACCACTCTAGGTGGCTTCCAGTATAGTTTAAAGAATAAAATAATGCAAAAATTACATAAACCATACTATAACATACACAATACAAAAATAGAGTAGAAAATAAATAAAGGGAGAATAAACAGAAAAATCAGGTATTAGCTGGAGGGAAGGCCTGAATTTATAGCCATGTTTTTAATTGACTTTTAAAAGTGCCCAGAGTGGGGGCCTCACGAATCTCATGAGGGAGATTGTTCCAGAGATGAGGAGCCACCACCGAGAAGGCCCGGTTTCGTGTCTTTTCGTTCCGGGCCTCTCTCGGCACCAGGCTCCTCAGCCTCACCTCCTGGCTCTCACGGGTGATCCGAGTAGATCTTGGTGGGAGTAGACGTTTACTGTTCTTAATCTTTGTGTACCCATGTTTATTTCCCTTGTAGCCATCTGGAGTAGTGGCTTGCCTGTAAATTAATTAAATCCACCTGGACACAATGAAAAGAAAACAAAAGCAATGCCAAAAGTATTGTGGCAACTTTAAGAATTTTTTAAATGTCCTTTTTTGTGGATTACAGCCCACTTTTTCAGACACTTCACAACCTATACTTTTATAAATTAGTCTTAATGATGCACAACAATTCTTGCATTTTGTTTTGTTTTATATTTGTTGTTGCTGGAGCAGACTAAATACAGCTAACTCTTTGAAAGCTGTTACCTGTGCACATGGTGTACGAGCCTGAGAAACTGGAACTGTGACTTTTGGTATCCCCAAAGTTGAGGCAGAAAGGATATGGCCAATTCAACCTTTACATGAACTTTCATCACAAGATGGTGAAAAAAACACTGGGATCAAGACATTGCATCTTGAGGGAAAAGTGAAGGAGCAGTGAATCTGTGGCGCAGTACCCATGAAAGGAGCTGTTAAATGCTTCATATCTGAGAAAGCTCAACAAGGAGGAGTGAGGAGTTGACCGCCTGTATAAAGTGCGGTTGTATCCCTGTTATGACTCCCCCTGTTTGGCATATGTAAAACCACTGCTGCATCCTTAGGGAAGCCTGGTGACTTGATGTTGTTCACCTTATTTAAGAGTAAGGAGACAGCCCAGGAGAGGCCAACCAAAGCAGTACGAAGAAAATATATTGTTGAACAGTTGTTAAATGTTGATGGTATTAAAAGTTCAAATGATTGTTTAATAAAAGCTTTTTTTTTTTTGCATACTGTTGACTCCTATGTAATGAAGAGAAACATGAGTGGAAGACATCTGACAGGTTGACAGGTATTATAGTTGAAAGAAAGAATTGTTCCCAGCCAATGTAGGATGGTGAAATCAACATCTGGAGGGCTACAACTTCTCAATCCTTTCATATACACTGATATTCATTATTAGGTTAGTAGAAGAATTATGTATGTTGGCATTCTTGTAGTATAATAGCAAGCATAAGCAAAACCTAACTGATCAAAGTCATGATGAATTGTGGAACTGGTTGTGCAGCCATTTATTGTATTTGTCTTATTTATAGGCCACCTTGATCAGGGGACTCAAGTACATTGTACTAGCAGAATCAAAGTATTGGATTTGACACTTGTGCAAAGATGAAACCCTTTGTTCGCAAGTAATAGAACTCATTGCATGTCTGAAACAGACATAATTATTGAAAAAGATGTGTAGCTGTGTATGCTTTGTTCATAATACAGTGGTGCCTCGCTTAGCGATCGCTCCGCACAGCGAAGCAATTGCTTAGTGACAGGGTTTAAGCGATCGCAAAAGCGATCGCTTAGCGATGGTCCCTATGGGGAAAATTCACTTTGTGATGATCGCTTCCCCGCGATCATTGCAAAGCCCCCATTTTCAGCCAGCTGATTGGCGGTTTCAAAATAGCCACTGGAAAAACAAAATGGCTGCCCCCACTGTGTTGCCTCGCTTTAGAGGCACCGAAAATGGCCACACCTATGGAGGATTTTCGCTTAAGGTTAGTTTTTAAGCCCATAGGAACGCATTAATAGTGTTTTAATGCGTTTCTATGGGCTTTTAAAATCCGTTTAGCGATGAAATCGCTTAGCAGCGTTTTTTCCTGCACAGGTTAACGTCGCTAAGCGAGGGACCACTGTACTATTTAGTGTTTTGAGGTTTTGGTGATACAAAAAGAGACTGAATATATAAAAAAAACTTGATTTGAATTCTTCACATTTACTGAATTAGAACCAGTGGAGAGTGTAGTTTGGTTTCTGTCAATGCTTAACTCTTTTATTAAAAGAACAAATGGTTTATGGTGATCAGGCAAAATTGCTTAATTCTAACTTGCCACTAACTTCTCCCAAAAGAACACCATGCTCAGCCTAGCATAAGTAGAATATAAGAGGCAGTTTTGGGGCTGCTGCCCAAGGTAGATAAAAAGGTTGTACGGGATGAAATTCAGAACAGATTACAGTGGAACCTCTACATAAGAACTTAATCCGTTTTGGAATGGTGTTCTTAAGTTGAAACGCTCTTAAGTTGAAGCAAAATTTCCCATAGGAATGGACTGAAAACCAATTAATCCGTTCTGGCTGTTTTTTTGTTATGTAGAGGTGCGTTCGTACATTGAAGCATTAGTTCCCATAGGAACCAATGCAAAGCTGGTTAATACGTACTCTACCACTAGGGGGAGAATTTTTTTTAACCTAAGATGACCTAAGGTTAAAAAAAGAGCAGGAAAGGTTTTTTTTCCTGTTCTTATCTTGGATTTCTGTTCTCAAGTAGAAGCAAAATTTAGCAAATGGAGCTGTTCTTAAGTTGGATTGTTCTTAAGTAGGGACGTTCTTAAGTAGAGACCCCACTGTAATTAGATCAGAGGCTACAAAAGGAACTTGGAGAGGGAATTTCAGAGCTTCTTTCTCTAATATTTGAAACTTATTGCAGGTAAGAACTGTGAAGACCTGAATGGCCAGACACCTCCATCTTTGAAAAACATGGGGGAGGCGAGGGAGGGTCCAGTCACTGATATCATGAAAGATTCCAGAACAGATAGTTAAAAGCAGATAAGAAAGTAGTAATTACTAGGAGCTAGCATGGAATTCTCAAAAATCATGCCAGACAAATTCCACCTCCCCTCAAATTTCAAATTTGGTAGATCAATGCTGTAATTGTAATACATCTTAATTTTGGAAATGCTCTTGACAAAGTCTCTCATGATAATCTTATGACCAAGCTGGTAAAAATGGGATACATGCTGCTATTGTTAGATGTTTTACTGGATCTGTCTAAAAGATGCTCATCAGCGGTTCTTTGTCAGTCTGGAGAAAGAAGTGACAAGTGGAGTGCCACATGTTTCTGTCCCGGGCTAGGTATTTTTCAGCTTCTTTGTGAATAATTTGGAAAAGGGGCAAACAGGATGCCCTTCATGTTTGTCAATAACACCAAACTGGAAGTAGCTGATACTTCAAAAAACAGAAAGAGGCATCCCAAGGGTCATTCAGTCCAATTCTCGTACCTAAAGAGTTCCTGTCAGATGGCTTGTTGATATTTTGTGATGTTCAAAACTCTGTTGAAATCTGACTTGTTTTGGTCCAGTTCTCCAATCTCTTGGAGATTCTGATTCTGTGAATTTTTATCTTGTATTTTAAACAGTTAGCAGCGGTATTACATTGTTAATGAAATACCCGTAGCCTGTATATGCCTACGAAATACAGCTCTTTTTATTATACAAATTCACGATACATTTACTTGAGCTGTACTGTGGTTTTGTTAAAGTGTTAAGTATTGGGAATAAAAAAGAAAAGTGAAGTACTTGTATCCAGACCCATCTCCCTTGCAGTACCTATAGAGTGCTGGGCATTTAAATTAAATATATTGGGACTGTGGTGCTATAGGCATGTTTACTCAAATAGAAGCTTCATTGAGGTAAACATTGTCAAAAATGGAATATTTTATGCTCAGAAGTATATCTGATATGGTTTTATAATAGACTTGTTTCTTTGCCCCCCCTTCATTCCTTTAGAGCACTCATAAATATAGTATATTTGCCCTACATAGAAAATAAATTAATGTCCCACTTGAATGAAAGAAGACTATTATGGTTGTGCAGTAACTTTTAATTGAATGGGCCTTTTCGAAACACAGTAACAGCTTTTTCTTCACTATGTTTGTTCTCTTGGTGATAAAAGAAAAAAAAGTATAACAGAAAGCAGTGAGCAACAAGTTTATCAATTTGAGCAGGCCAACTGCACAACTAAATGCATGTGAAACTTAACAAATCCCTTGGGGAAGCTGACTGTAAGAATTTTCTAGTCTGTGTCGAGTTACTGAGGTGCGACATGGTGGATTGAACTTAATGCCTTAGGCAAGCAGAGTCAAATAGAGACAGTTTAAAATTTTGCTTTGCCCATGAAGGGATCTGCTAGCAGTTGTTTAAATGAAGCTTTCAGAAAAGAATATAACACTATCATGAGCTCTTTTCTCTGAATATTTCAGTGAGTTATTCTGGTCTTTTAAAAAAATCCTAGTAGGATTTCTTCTGCGTAAGCCTTGTAGCAACTGAGAAAAGATGGGTTATTCTGTGCTTTACCAGAAAGAAGCAAGGGACTTCAGCAAAATATCCAGTTCATTGTTACATTTGTTTTGAGAGGAATATCTTGTGAAATATTCCAGGCTGAAATGAAGGATCTCTGGCTGATTGGAGATTGACCTTGTTGTGACCTCTGAGATGCTACTGCTGAGAAATCTCTAGGGGCATGCATCTACCTGCACCTGCTTTACATTTCCTTTTCCTTATTTACTTTCTCTCTTTTTTATTTCTCTTCATCTAACATTTGAAAATAAAAACCCTATATTTGTCTACTCAGAAGTAAACTTCATTCTTCTCAATGGGACTGAGACCCAAATAAAATTGGGACCCCATTATCTAGTAAGATCTGGGTCCCACTGCATCCTCATATACTGTTCTGTAATGTTGATTTTAGAACATAAACCTTGATTCTAAACTTAATTTTTTTAAAAAGGGTGCTGTTTCTTTTCATAGGTTCATACAAATACAGTGGTGCCTCGCTTAGCAATCGCTCTGTTGAGCGACAAAATCGCTTAGCGATGGGGTTTTGGCCATCGCAAGAGCGATCGCTTAGCGATGGTCCCTATGGGGAAAAATCGCTTTGCGATGATCGTGGGGAAGCGCTCATGGCAAAGCGACCCTTTTTAAACAGCTGATCGGCAGTTTCAAAATGGCCACCGGAAAAGCAAAATGGCCGCCCGCTGTGTATCCTCGCTTTAGAGGCACCAAAAATGACCGCCCCATGGAGGATCTTTGCATAAGGTTAGTTTTGAAGCCCATAGGAACTCATTAAACACGTTTTAATGCATTTCTATGGGCATTTAAAAATGCTTAGTGATTAAATTGTTTAACAACGTTTTTCCTGGAACGGATTAACGTCGCTAAGCGAGGCACCACTGTAATAAAATAAAAAAAGATATTCAGTTACTACAGTTTGCACAGTGGGAGATTCCTTGCCCCAGATCGTAGCTTGCTTCATAAGTTAAGGGGGGAAGAGTTGACTTTGCAAGAAAATGAAGGTACAAAATGAATTCTGAAATAATTACAAGACTACTAGAGAATGGAGCTAGATTCCCCAGGGGTAGAAAATCATTATTCTAACTTTTTTAGTGCAACCTACCAACTTTTTTGTATGTTGGCGTTTTAAAATCCCTTCACTCTTTTACTTACTTCTACTCTTGCAGAAATGGAGTTCTGTGTTTAGAAGTCTGGGATACCTGTTTATCATTCCCAACGACCAGAGGAGCAAAAGTGGTTTGATTGACAGGAGTGGTTGAGGAATCTTTCTCACTTATCTGGAGGTTTTTGGCCATCTCCACCAAATCAGTGGCTGGCTGACTGATCTCTGATGGGATTTATTTATTTATTTATTTAATTTAATTTAATTTAATTTAATTTAATTTAATTTAATTTAATTTATATCCTGCCTATCTAGTCTTGTTAGGACCACTCTAGGCAGCTAACAACATAACAGTAATACAATTATATACATATAAAACCATTTCACATAACAGAAAATACAAACAGACTGGGAGAGCTGTAGAAGAAGGGAAAAGGTGTCAGGATTGCAGTCAAGGGACAAGAAGGATGGAGAAAGATAGAAAGCTTGTTCCAACTAAGCTCCTGCAGCGACATCAAAAGAAGCAGTTTTAGCAGAAGATAAAGTAGCCATGTAGCAACAGTTCCACTATGTAGGAGACTCTGCAGCTGCTGATCGTCCAAACAGGCTGCCACCACCACTGTCATTTGTGTTGCTTCATTGCCTGGATGCAGCAGGCATGAAAACAAATGCCTGTCTCGCCGACTACAGTGGTGCCTCGACTTACAGACTTAATTCATATCGGAATGGTGTTCTTAAGTCAAAATGCTCGTAAATCGAATCACAATTTCCCATTGAAATGCATGGGAATGGGATTAATCCTTTCCAGCATTTCAAAAAATACAAAAAAAACAACAACCCCACAAAGCACACAGAAAGCCCCATTGGAAGGCACTGGTGCTTTAAAAAAAAAAAGAACAGAGCAAGCCCCGAAGGCTGAAAAACAACAACACCAAAACCCAAAAATAAACATTGAGCAATCCCCACTCTGGGATTGCAAAAAACAACACAATACAGAAGCATAACCCCCCTCAGCCAAAACCCACCCTGCAAAACCCACCCAGAAGTTTCTAGAAAGGAAAAAGCAGGACCTTACCAGGCAGGCCAAAGCCTTCTCCGATGGCACTCACTCCCCTGCGGGGAGCCTCCTCCTGTGCAGCTGCCGCACACCCCGTCCACGGAGGAGCCCCTTCAAGCCATGTTCCTCAGCCCAGCGTCTTCACATGCCCTTAGTCATGAGTAGACCTGTGGCAGGGATGGGCAGGGAACGCACCAGCTTCCTGCGCGCTCAACGGTGACGCTGCTCTGAAGCCACAGGAGTAAAATGTTCTCTGACCCCCTGCTCTAACTGTTGGGGCGAAAGAGCTACAAAGAAGCAGCCTCTTCACCACCAACAGTTTGAATTTCCCGCCCTTTTCCCCTGCCTTTTTCTGTTCTTGGGTCGAAGCTCGACTCGCAAGTTGAAGCAAAATTTTGTGAGCAGAGCTGCTCGTAAGTTGAAATGTTTCGTAGGTAGGGGTGTTCATAAGTCGAGGCACCACTGTATATAGTTCCCATCCCAGCCAAGTTGTTGCCTCTCTCCTGTCATTAGGTGCGGAGCATTGCCAGCTGAAAAAGCAAAAGGAGGACAATAAAGACAAAGCAAGGAAGAATTTAGGAATAAAATTAATGCTTCTGAACGCGTCCCTGGAAAGAATGTGTAATGATTACTGTCCAATTGGGATGGGAGTAATAGTCATCGTTCCTTAGACAAAGATATTAATTTCATCATTGCACTGTGTTGCATTAGAAATCCATTGCTTTTATTTTCATTTATTTTATATTGTGCCTTCATTTTGTGGATCTTATTCCTTGTTTATCTGCTGTGATTTAAATCAATGTTCAAACTAATTGCATTAATTGTAAATAGCCTCTGGTTACACGTTTTGCCCACTGGGGCAAATAAAGAACCTCATTTTCACAGGGAAGAGAAAAATAACAAGGATTAAAAAATAACCCCAGCTATCATGAGTTTGAAAAAAAGGATCTGATGGCTGCTGTTAATATGACTGTAGGCTGGTCAAGGATGTAGTGACTACCTACATCTATAATGCAATAATATTATTTCCCCTCTTTCTCTGATCACTATCATGTAGAAAAGATTTTAAAAAATTATTACTGTCTTACTCTGATGTTTCAACACTAGTCAAGTTTTATTCTGAGAGGCTCCCGGGTAGCACATAAACATGTGTGGAGAAAAAAAGAGACAGATTTTCCCTTTGGATTGATTTTCAAGAAGGTGCATTTATTTTATGCACATATACCTCATTCTTCAGTATCCTCTATTTCGAGGTCACGTAGAAATTCAATAAAAGTAATATAAAATAATGCACTAGAATAAAATAGTCTCAGCCACATAAAACTTCAGGGGAAAGAAAATGTTCAAGCAGTGTAAAATAGAGGAGGTACAAAACTGAGACATTTAAACTTTTTAATGTTGCTTCTTCAGTTTCTTGATACCATTTCCTAATTTTGAAGTGACTATTGAAATTATGTGATACGTATTTATCTAATTGAAATGATCATATGGTAGAGGTACAAGCCTGTGTATCATTTTATGAGATCAAAGTCAAGTTTCCATTTGATTTCAAGATGAATTCTTATTGAGAACCATCAGTCCTTGTGAAGAAACCCCTATGGCTTGTTTTTAAAACAAAACAAAAAAACAAAGGGTATATCACCAGTCAGAAACGGCATGTGTTTTTGTCTCTAACTCTCATAGTGTAAAATGCTGAAGAGTTTGGAACTCACCAGATTGGATTATTGGATAAGGAAAATGAAGAGAGACAAAGTATAGGCTCTGTGCAGAAGACTTTTTCCCAGGGACAAAAACAAAAGAATGCCATTGATTTGGTTGATGCACAAATTCCTTTCAGTTAGGATGATCATAAATGAAATAGCTGGACCTGGACTGGCCAGTTATAAGAACTGGTTTTTGTGTTGTGGTTGCCACTCTTGAAATTTCCATCCAGCTGCCATAATATTTAGCAGCACTTGCTGATGGAAATGAAAAAAAACTGTTAATTTTGGTTCTTCTTTGTTTTAATCTTCGGTCTATCTCATCTCCATATCAGTTTGTAACTTGTTTGTGTAAAGACGTGCAGATGTTTCCCAGTATAAGGGAATCCATATTATTTGTTGTTATTTGTATAGTGAGTATTTCTGCAATTCCTATCAAATTGTAACCAGGATGAAAAGGCACATGATGACAGTTGCCTGTCAAAATATACTAATAATCAGCTCCATATGCTAGTATTTGCTATAATGACAATATTCAGAAAGTGTCTGTATAAAACCATGAAAGCAGTTTGTTGTTACTAGGCATGGAACATTGGATTTTTTTTGTAGTTGTCAAGGAGGTAGCCATGTTAGTCTGTCCAAACATTATAGGTAAAAACAAAACAAAACGAAGAAGAAGAATCCCTCCATGAGAGGGATTCCGGCTGATCTGACTGGCGCTCCTATTGAGGCTCTGGTTGATGGCTGGCTTGCTGCCGCCACCAGGGCTGTTGACACGATCACTCCTAAACACCCTCTTGCTATGAAGCAAAACAGGAGAAGGATAGAGTGCAATAGGAGACGGAACCAGGTGGAATATAATCGGAAAGCTGTCAGGATTGCGACTAACCATTACCTTACTAAGGTGAGGGCTGCCAATCGAGGTCACTTCACTGTCCGGATAAGCGAAGCTTCAAATCAGCAGGTGGAACTTTTCCGTATAGTCCTCATTCTATCCGGTATTGGTCTAAGTGATAGGCCTCCTACTAGTATTTCACCTGACTAATTTGCAGCATTTTTAAAATCTAAAGTGGAGGCCATCTGCCGGGACCTCTCTCCTTTTTTGAACACAGTAGATCGAGCAGAGACGTCCAGCTCTCCGCCTTGCCCGATGAGACTCAGTCTCTTTCAGCTTGTGATGGCAGATATGGTGGGCAAAGTGCTTGATTGCTGTCATGCCACCACCTCCTCCATTGCCTGGCCTGGCTAATCAAAGCACCCAGACCTATAACAACTGAATGGGCCACGGCAATAATTAATGGGTCTCTCCAGGTCGACGGTATCGAAGGCATCTGAGATATCGAGGAGGACCAACAGAGACATTTTGCCCATCGGCCTCCCTCAGCAGGTCATAAAACAGGGCGACCAATGGCATTTCTGTACTGTGGCGAGCTTGAAGCCCAACTTAAATGGATCCAGTGTATCGTAAGTCAAAGCTCCGGCCGCAAGTCAAAGCAAAGTTTTGCGGCTGGATCTGTTCATAAGTCAAATGGTTCGTAGGTCAGGGCGTTCGTAAGTCAAGGCACCACTAGTCTGGTGTGGACTAAAAGGAAGTAGTGGTGTTTGGCCATTTTCTCTTCTGGGTCTGTCCTGCAGTAGGTTACTTCTGGGTATCCATCTTGCTTTGTTAATTTGTTCCTTAATCATACTGGATAGATACTGTAATCCAAAAAAATACATTTTGTAGATCCTTGACTTTGGAGTATTTTGGGCACCAATCCCCAGGATTCACCAGTAATTCCCCCAAACAAGATTTTGGAAGATGAGACAAAAAAACAGATGTCTGCATGCCAGCTTTTTTTTTTACCCACTTCAGTTCATCCATTGGCATAATTATTTCCAAAAACAAGGAAACTTTCCCTGTGCTTCTGGTGAGTCCTGGGCTTTCATGGGAGAGGTAGTCTCCCATGGTGCTCCCGAAAACCTACATCTATCATTGAAGCTTTGTGACTCCCATGAAGCACCAGGACAGTTACCTTGTTTTTGAAAGACGAATACACTGAGTTAGGTGAGGAAAGCTGGTCTATTTTGTGTGCATATCTTAGAATTCTACTTAGGAGAATATTTGGCAAATTCTACCATTTCCCCGAAAATAAGACCTAACCTGAAAATAAGCCCTACTGTGATTTTTCAGGCTGCTCATAATATATGCCCTACCCCCAAAATTAGCCCCAGTTAAGTGAGACGCCTTCTTCCACCATCGGGCAGCAACCAGAAGATGACATGACTCTGTATTTGAAAAAATGTACATTGTTGTACATGAAAAAAATAAAACAACCCCTGAAAATAAACCCTAATGCGTTTTTGGAGCAAAAATTAATATAAAACCTGCCTTATTTTGGGGGAAACACATTAGGAGTTAAGTCTAAAGTTTCTGATGCTGGGAAGCTACTGTGCAAGGGTCACATTGTAACATGGTTGCAATCCAATGCTAAAGCACCAGCAGAGAGATGCGTATGTTACTTGTAAATCCAAAAAGACATAACACACTCTCATATAATTTACTGGCAGCTTAATTTCACTGAACAGTACTTTGTATGTGTAATGAGATTGCAAGGGGAAAACAAAAGTGTGTTTCCTGTTTATTATACTGAAAATATGAAGAACAGAACCTAACAGTTTCTGCGTCCAGGTTCTGTTGTAGGAATAGTACATTCTTGCAACTCATTTGCCGTCACGGGCAAATCACAGTTTCTAGGATAGTTGGCTCACAACAATAAAGAATGCATGCTACAACAGTGCATTTCCCTTCAGATTTAGTTTAATAGTGCCACTGATACATGTCCTTCAAAATCTGCCTCAGAGACTTCCTTGCTTTACCTACATATGGGGTACCAGCTCCTTGTAGCTAAAAGTCTGTCTCAGAATGTGTATGACATAAACATGAAAAAAGGTGGAGTGTAGGAAACCACCTTTTATTGGGTCAGATCATTCATCCATTTAGCTCAATATTTTCAGATATAACTCAGACTGGCAGCAACCAGTGAGAGTTGCAAGCAAGATCCATTCTATACTTTCATGGAGATTTCTGGGGGTGTGTGTGTCTCCCATTCAGGTTTTAAGTAGGTTTAATCCTGATTAGCTTCTAAAATAAGGCAAGAACCAGTGACAGGCTGTTCAAGATTCAACATAAGATGTACAGTATGTTTCAAAGATTTTGTATAAAGTGATGCAAAATGCATAAGGAAGAAATAGAAATTCACACATAGTATCATTTCATATAGTGATAATAAGATTGTAAAAGGATTAAATCAATAGGATGTTCTCTTGGTGGAAACAGTACGAATTGCACATCCACTTCACTGGACAGCAGCTGGATTAAAGTTAGTGATGCTCAGATTGTTATTATGAGCTTCCGTATTTTGGAAATCTTCACAGCTTGTGATCCTCCTTTGCTGACTTGAAAAGTACTTGCTTGTAGCATGTTAATAGTGAATTAATAGTTAATAGTGAATTCAGAAGGTAGTTGGCTCTAGTTGGCAATTGTAATGTTCTAAAGGTTTCAGTATTTTTATTAACTGATGTTCAAAGTGGGTACAGTTGGACTAGCCTTCTGTTATGTTTTTCATAATAGAGGTTGGCTGGTTAGCTCAGTGGTTTAGGTATCTGGCTCCGGAGCAAAAGGTTGGGATTCCCCACTTTGATTCCTGCAAGTGAGCCAGCCTGTGTAGCAATGGGTAAGCTGCACAGTCCCAGGATGCCCTAAGAAGAAGGGAATGGTAAACCTGTAAGTTGAATGAATGAATCAACAAATTAACCACATCTATTTTTGTTAACCTGGAAAACCCTGAAAAGGGTTGCCATAAGTCAGCATTGACATGATGGCACACAATGATTAAGATGATGATCAGAGTAGGTAGAGTTGTACTGGCCTATTGTTATGCTTTTTAGTCACTTCAGTGAGAGATGTTATGAGGGCCACCTTATTATCTCTGTTGAGAATATTTTGACTCCCATGTGACTTCTTATGATCATTAAGTTTTATGGGTATAGCCAATATCTTGAGCAAATTTAGGATTCCAACTGAAGCCTGTTCCTCCTTGTTGTGCCCCAATCTCTGCCCCCTTTCTGCTTCACTCACAGATTTCCATCAACAAATGGCCACATTGCATAGATTTACAAATGTAGGAAAAGATTCTTACATTCCTAACTGCTTCTGCTTCCCACCGTGTCAGATGGGTTATAAAGCCAAGTTCTCTCCCTTGCCTAGAAAGTCTGACACGGCAGATATATTATTAAAAAATCAATATGATCCTGCAAATCAATACAATCTGACAACTAGCTGAGTGGTACTGTTTATAATATATAAGTGTTCTGTCCAAGTCATATAGAAGTAATCAAAAGGCCTGTAAGATAGTACTGGCGGGGTCCTAGTCAGTATTTTGTATGTTTTCTATTTTTAAAAAAGGTTTAATTTTGTCATCTATAATTTTGAACCAAGAAATAATGAAGATAATGTTGGTGCTTATCTGTAAAGGTCAGTTGAAGTTGGTGGCTGGAATCTTGTGGGCAATTTCTGCTTGTGCAAGTGAAAACACATAATTCATAGTGAATTGATGCACAACCAAGCAAGTCACTAATATATTGTTAATTAGCAGCGATTCACTGTTTGTAACTTTCTTGGTTTCACACACAAGCCCATAAATTGCCAAAAGAATTCAAGCCTTTGACATATACCAACGGATACATTGACTTCAGCTGGCTTTTTGAATGTTGTTCTAGTGGTTTTCTAGGCAGAAGTACATGATGAAGCACTGAACTCTTTTTTAATTGAACTTTTGTAAGCTTTGGTCCTTTGTAAGCCATAAATAACTGGAGAGTATATTGTTAACAATAATGTATTCAGATCATCCCATGTGTGGCACTGTATATGAAAACCTCTTAACTGATTACTTTGAATGTGATAAAAGCATAGTGCATTTAAACACTGCATCATATTTGTTGTCTCAGTGGATAAATCTGTTGATCTAGAGTGAAGCCGACCCACTCATTTCTCTTATTCATTTATGTGATGAAACTGTCATAAATGTGTATCTGATGAAGGACGCTGCCTTTTAAAGGAATGAATTTACCGATGAAAAATGTTCTGTGTTTAAGAGGTTTTCACTTATACCATGTTAACTTTTATGGGTTGAATCGATTTCCTAGAATGCAAAGTAGCTATACTTGGGAGAAGCATATTTTTACATGAGTGAACATGCAGAATGAGAGTTTGTAGGGAAAAACTGATTTTGGTTATTTGAAATTAATGTTTGAAATACGTAATAATGCTATATTCTTTGTAATTCAATATAACTTCTCCCCTTTCCCCTCTAGCAACAGTCAGTGGACTACGTATAGTCATCTACAAAGATGTAATTCACATGTTAAGTGAGTGTATAATGATGTTGGATCATATAGATTCCACTTATGCAGTGCTGTTGGTAACTGCCCATATTTGCACTTCCCTAATTCCAAATTTTATACTTTGAGGTGTAAGTATTCCAGCAATAATATGTACTGGGAGGGAAGAGTGGTAAGTGAACTGGAAATACTAAATTGTGAATAGGTAAGGCACTTCTGTTTAGTAACATGCAAGAGAAGAAACATAATGATTTGGATTGGCATTGCAAACAACGTACATTTGCTTTTTGCAGGTATGCATCCTAAACATGCAGTAAAAGGATATGGGAAGGCCAATGTATCATTGGAAAGAAAGGAGCAGGTTTAATACTTACTAGAAGCAAGTCTTGCCAGAATCCAGACAGTGGGGCATTGGACAGAACTGGATTATTTGATTCCTTCAAGCCCTTTGATTCCAGAATTCTATATAAAATAGATTAGGTCCCTTGTAATGCTTAGAAACCCTGCTAAACATAACTGTATTAAGTGTAGTGGTTTGTATATTAGCTAGGCACATAGAGGTAAAAGTATTACTAATGCTGGTGGTGTCCCTATGGTCCTTTCAGTACAGCCATGTGAAATTAATTTCTCTCTCAGCTTGTCCATTAGAATAAATAATTTCATATGTGCCAAGTACTGCTTCTTTATAAACTGCAAATGTTTATTCCAGCACCTGCTAGATCTCTATCTCTGACCTTTTGTGCTCTGCAATATTAGCTTCTCTGCGGCTGTGAAATTAAAAGTTACTTAAGGGCTTTATTGAACCTAAGTGTTTCTGTTTTCCAGCATTAGAATATTTGTTTACTTTGCAATGATTCAACCTCACCCAGCCCAAGGACAGCCCAAGCTGTTACCACACAATAGGACTTGGTGTTTGACCATGACTGCATGTCTCACTCCACAGGCAATGAGCATTTGAATACGTGATTAAAGGAAAGTTATTGTACTTATTTGTCATAAAATTAAAATACACATGAAACTGTGGAACAGAGGTGATTATAATGGCAGATTCTTGAAGAACAGTTCATAACTTCCATTGCTTCCATTTTCTTTTGGAATATCTTACTGCTACACATAGAATTTAGAAGGTCCAAATAAAGGGAAATCTTGATGTCTCTGCAAGTCAGTGATTGTAATGCTGTGGGCATCGTAGAAATGATTAGGTAAGTTGGATCAGGACTCTGATGTACAGTGAAATTGATGCAACTGTTTCATAGCATTCCAAGATTGAAACCAATATTTATTTGAAGTACAACAAATGTAATAAACTGCATTCCTTTTGTGAGTGTTGTTCTGTCTGCAGTTTTAAGTTCTGTTTTGGGAAAGTAAATTTAGAAATGACAAATGCACATTGTGCTGTAGTTTACTTCTCTTTTTCCGTGGCTATAAGCAGCGTCTTGATAAAAGCCAATTTGAAGGGAATGCTCAGAAAGAATTAAGGTTTGTACATTGTTCCAAGGAAAGACATATTTGTTTCTTCTTAATCAAATCAGAATCAGCTTAGAAAATTGGGAAAAAAGCAAAAGATACAAGCTGCCGTCTAGCAAATGGCACACTAATCCAGCCACCCATGAATGAGTTTCAAAGGCCCTTAGTAGTGTTACACAGGAGGGGAGATGAGCAAGGCGCTGTTGAACCAAATAAAATACAAATATCCTATGGAGCCTTTGGAAATTCTTTTGCATGTCTACAGGGGCTATTTGGAATAGAGCCAATCTCTATTTGTGTTTACTTTTGTTTGCTTTCTGCAAAAAACTTAAGTATCTGTTTATGTCAGATAAAATAAAAGTTCAAAAAATACCAGTGGTTTTCAATACAAAACAATTTTAATAATTTATTGTAAGAGCTTTGTTTATATAAAATAATTCTCAATCGCCCATGCATGCAATAAGTTCCCCAAGTAGTTTACAATGAACTGTAAGGACAATAAAATATAACTGCAGCCATCATCAAAATAAAACTACTATTTGTAAAATCAAAGAACCACTGTAATCCAGAAAAACCTCTTGGATCAATATACTTTTCTAAGAGTCAGTTTATATACAGTGGTGCCTCACACAACGATGTTAATTGGTTCTAAAAAAATCAACGTTGTGTGAAACATCGTTCTGTGAAACACCATTTCTCATAGGAATGCATTGAAAACCGGTTAATCCGTTCCAATTGGAACAGATTGCCATCGTTCAGTGAAAATCCCCATAGGAAACATCGTTGAGTGAAACAATGTTTCCTATATTGGAATGTATTGAAGCCGACTCAATACATTTCAATGCCTTTGCGAAGTCCTTTTTCGCTCCTGTAAAAGTGTCTTACAATGTTTGGAAGCTGTTTTAAATGATTGCAATGGTTAGTCCATGGATTCGATCTTACGACTGCTAGTCTTCTGACCCTGCAGCACAGGCTTCTGTGGTTTAGCCCACAGCGCCACCACGTCCCTATGTCTCACTCTGCAGGCAATGAGCATTTCAATAGGCGATTAAAGGAAAGTTATTGTATTCTTGCTGCTGCCTTATCACAGTTGCCAAATAATTTGGGGTTTGAGTAAATAGGTAATGCAGAAGAGAAACCTCCCCTCATCATGTTGTTGTCATTAAGAGCCCTTTTAACTTATTTGTCATAAATTAAAATACACATGAAACTGTGGAACAGAGAAACTGTGGAACAAGAAAGAGCAAGCGCTAATTTCCCAGTGAAGAGCATTCTAGTAGTGGAGTGCAAAAGACTCTAGGCCTTGTTTCAATTAAAGGTACCACTGTCATATACTAAAAATAATACAGTGGTGCGTCGCATTACGACGTTAATTCGTTCCAGCGAAATCGCTGTAAAACAAAAACGTCGTAAAGCAAAAATTAAAAAGCCATTGAAATGCATTAAAACCTGGTTAATGCATTCCAATTGGCTAAGAACTCACTGTCCAGTGAAGATCCTCCATAGAGGCAGCCGTTTTTGGGTGCCGGTGCAGCGAAAAATGGTTCCTAAACACAGCGGGGAGCCATATTGAGCACCCGGCAGCCATTTTGAAAACCCGATGATCAGCTGTTTTGATCATTGGGAAGCGAAAATCGGTTCCCGAAACAGGGAACCGATCATCGCGCAGCGAAATTCCCCCATTCAAAACGTCATTTTGCAATCGTCGTAATGCGGATTCATCGTTAAACGGAGTGCCCATCTTGCGAGGCACCACTGTACTAACTTTTAAATGGCATAAATGATGCATATTTGTACTAGGCAGATGAATCCAGAGATTTTTATAATAGTTATTTTAATAGTTATCAACTTCAGTTATTTTTAGTCTGGTGCTTGAGTATATATAAGCAATAATCTGCCAGGATGTGAAAAAAAAGATTCTAGTTCAAGGTGTGTAGATATTTCTCAATTTCTGAACAGCATCATCTAGATACATACAAACCAAGCAAAATTTCTCCTGTGGTGCCTACATTGTCCATTGGAGCAATCTAATCAGCCTGCATCTGGTGAAGAATGGACAAGTTTAAAGGCACTGTTTGACATGCTGTAATGCTAGTCGTATTCTGAAATTTATGTTTCAGTTTTTTGAGTGCTATTTAGAGTTGGAAAAGGTTAAATACACCTGTATCTGCACAACAGAATGTAAGAATTCCAAGAGATGAAGCGCAAATGAACACTCTGAATCTGTGTAGTGGTGTTTGAGGAAGTTGCTGTGCAAGAAGAGGCAGAAGAGGGAAAATGGAAACCAAAATAGTTTTTGAAACATTACACATACGGTATCATCTTTCATCCCGTGACTAGACAGATGACTACATCTGTATTTGCATTGTAGAAGTGGCATGTTGTCACTCAATTTCCCTAAAATGGTGACCATTGACCAGTGTCATACCCTCCCCATCAGTTTGTCAGTGTTTGCTTGTGACAGAAAATCATCAGACTGAATTTCAGTTTCAGAATATTGTAAATTCAGGTAGTAACTTCTCAGATAATGCGGGGTGGATAAAGATCAATAATTTTTAAAATCAAATTGATTTTCCAAACTGCACCTGTCTGGTGGGTCGGCACCCCTTTGTCCAAATGGAGAACCATTACAGTGATGTCCTGCATGACAACGATAATCCGTTCCAGAAAAATTGCTGTTAAGCAAAATCGTCGTCATGCAAAAAACAATTCCCCTTTGGAATGCATTGAAACCCATTTAATGTGTTCCAATGGGGAAATTACTTTGTCACCCAGTGAAGATCATCCATAGGGGAAGCCATTTTCCAAGCACCAATCAGCTGTTAAAATGGCTGCCCTGCGAAGCAGGGAAAACACAGTCCGGATAACACAGGGTAGCCATTTGGTGGAGCCGGAAAAATTGTCACTGCGAACAAACGGTTCGCAAAGCAAGGACCTAATCGTGGTCAAACGACAATCCCCCATAGGAAACATCATTTTGCAATTGCTATAGCGATCGCAAAAAAGTCATCATCATGCAATTTTGTCGTTCTGCGGGGTCGTCGTCATGCAGTGCACCACTGTAATTGCCTGTAAGAAGCTGTTTTGAGTTACATTGTTTGCCTTCCATAGCTGTAACTGCACAATAGAATTTTGGCCTTTACCTTAGGTTAGTTTTGAGTATCGATTTTCTCCATCTAAATTCCAATCCAAATCAGTATTCATACTGATCCTTAAAGATATGCATATTGTGACACACATTAGTCAAAATCCTGTTCCTTAGCATAATACAGGAGTAGGCCCATTGAATCAATAGGTGTTTAGTGAATAAATTCCACAGCAAGTTCCAGAGTTACTAAGGTAAGTCACAATTAGAGTTGTTCTTTAGTCGTTTAGTCGTGTCCAACTCTTTGTGACCACAGCACGCCCCATGGACCATAAGGTAAAAAGGTAAAGGTTCCCCTTGACAATTTTTGTCCAGTCGGGTTCGACTCTAGGGGGCGGCGCTCATCCCGCTCTTCAAGCCATAGAGCCAGCGTTTGTCCGAAGACAATCTTTCCATGGTCACATGGCCAGTGTGATTTAGACATGGAACGCTGTTTACCTTCCCACCGAGGTGGTCCCTATTTATCTACTCGCATTTGCATGCTTTCGAACCGCTAGGTTGGCGGGAGCTGGGACAGGCGACGGGTGCTCATTCCGTTGCGTGGATTCGACCTTACAACTGCTTGGTCTTCTGACCCTGCAGCACAGGCTTCTGTGGTTTAGCCCACAGCGCCACCACGTCATAGCACGCCACAATTAGAGTAGGTCCATTTAAATCAATAGAATTTATGGAGGAGTCACCAAATTTCCACAAGATTCAGCAGTTCTGCTTACTGTGATAAGCAATAGGATTTTGGCCAGTGCATTAGTTCAACGGCAAAACAGGACCTGCAACTTCTATTTCCTTGGCAATATGTAGCTGAAAAATGTGTGGCATGTCATGGCATCGCTATCTCTTGCCTTTTCCCTTACTCCTGTGGTTGTAATGTGCATGGGTTGAGGAAATGCATGCGATTGAATCATGTCACATTCCCCACACCCCTGGTATACATTAAGATGGTTCAGGATGTGCATTTTGGTAGCACCCATATATATTCCACTGTGCGAAATTGGATGCCCTACTGTGGTAAAATCTTTGTAGAGCTAAGCTTATGGCGGAGACAGCAGTGTTTTTTGACGATGACATGAGTTTAATGTTAGTGGTAAAATGGTGAGTGGGAGAAGTGTGTTAGGATGCTTGCATATTAACAAGTGTTTTGGTTTTTCAAAGTGCTGAAAGCATTCCTTTTTTACATAGATATGTCTGCAGCATTCTTGGATTCTTATTTAAATAGCTTGAAGGTTTCAAAATTAATATCATGCTTTTAAAAATGCTTTAAAATCTTGTTTTATTCCCCAGAGATTTGTTTTCTGCTGTTGCGATTAAATGATGACAGCTAGCTGGCTTTTAAAATTGATCAGGAAGTATTCTGGCAGTCATTCAGTGTTGTAAAAGCACTTTAATGGATATGAGCTATTCACCCAAATCAGACTCAATGTCAAAACAGGCGAAAATACAGCTGTCATTCTGGACAACAAGTTACCCATATGCAAGCAGCTGCTTAGACACTATAGAAAGTCAAAGCTGAAATGAATGTTAAGGTGTTATCTGCACATATGCTTTAGCTACCTGTCTGGCATGTATATCCTCTAATATATGTCTGACCTGTTTTTCCTCCCTTATTGAATTTCTATCTATACAAAAAAATTTAATGCTAGAATTTTCTTTTCTGTTCCTAAAACTGAAAATGTTCAATTTGTTTATTGTGTGGCGGACATTAGTAAAAAGATATTCATACAGTAGGACACCTGTATCCATGGGAGAATGGTTCCAAGTCACCTGTGGGTGCTGAAAAATGTGAATTATAGTAAACGCCCTCACCGCCCTCACCAGTTATCTGGAAGGTGAAGGCAAGCCCTTGGGACAAAGGAGCCTGTGGGAACCCCAGTCCACCATCCAATCCAAGCAAACCTGACAGTTACCTGAAGGGGGAGGGTTGAGCACAAAGACTGCTGCTGCCACCTCTGGAGGACTGCATGCCTGCATGTTGAGCTGCTTGCCAAAGTCAGTTGGTCCTATACGCTGCTGCCTTACCCCACGTCTTGCCTAGATTCCTCAGCTGACAATTTCTAATCCCCACACTGTGTTTGGTTGGGTTTTTTTAAAAAACCTCTGGATAAACCAGGAGGAGGAGGAGCTGCCAGCACCACTGTCTCTGCCTCTCAAAAGAAAGCTCGCAAGACGAAAGGCCTTAAGCAGTCTGAAACCATGGTGTGTACTCTTTATAGTGTGCTCTCTGGCTCCTACTGTAGCCAGTTCTGGTAACACATGTAAAAATATTCTTTCTTTTCTTTTTTTTTCTTTTGATATTTTAAATATTTTCAGACCATGGATCAGTAAATCAGTGGATACTGATCCCGCAGATAAGAGGGTCCTACTTTAATTAAATTTATATATTACCTCTGGCCATTAATGTAAGGGGAGGAGTAGGTGAGCGTGGGGATGTGAAAAACATTAACTGGGGCCTGGATTACTTCATTCCATGACTTATCGGTGGAATACTAAGCTTTGTTTTGCCTGCTTCCATTGGTGATATGTCTTAAGTTTGCTTTTGGAAACCATGCCAAAGTAAAATGAACACATCTGAACTTTATGTGTTGTAAATGTTTTTCTTTCCATGCTTTGCAAGGAAAATAATCCATGTGACATGTTCCTAAGCTCCCAGTAATAGTACAAATTTTTATCTTTTGAGCAGTTCCCACATACTGTATAGTGTCTTCTTCTTCCATGTAGGAAAAATTTCAGTACTAGCAAAGTGTCTTTTACTGCCTTTCAGAATTTGTTTAATGTAGATCAAAATCACTTCCTAAGTCAATCAAACTACATTACATTACCCAATGAGCCCCATTTTACTCTGTACAGCTGACTTCCTTAATTATGTACCAAGATAATATATAGAATACAAGGGCTGAAAGTCACACCCCCTCCTTTCCTCTTTTGCTTAGTTATCTATCTTTTTGCATGAATTGATTGATTGATTGGACTTGTACACCAGCTTTTTAGTGCACAGCACTATTCTAGGTGGTTTCCATAAACAGAAAAATGAATAAAATGGCTGAACAATGGCAGAATGTTGATGGCACAAGACATTGGAGCGGAGGATCAGAAGGGGAAAACATTCGAAAGAGGCTGCCTTTGAAGGCCTTTCAAAAGAGAAGTATCTTTAGCAGCCTCTTAAAACTAGGAAAGGTGGGGGCCAGGAGGTTCCAAAAAGATGGCACCACTCCTAAGAATACCCAACCTCTTATGGAAGATTTTCTGGCCTCCTGTATGATAAAGAGACAGTAATCTGCCTGTGTTTGGTAAAGCAAAATCCAGTATAGACTTTGCAGTTTGCAGAGTTTCTTAACAACATGGCCATCCATAATTTCTTCATCTGTACTAGGTTTCTGGAATAACTATTCAAGTCAGTCAAGTACAACTGGAGAAAGATTCTGACATGATCCTTGTGTCAGTCCTGTGGTTAATAATAAACAGTCAGTGCAGACTCTTAAACAGTGGTTCCCAAGATTAGATCACAAAATGTTGTTGCCCAGAATCTATGGTCATGTTCCTTGTCAGCAGAAGATGAAGCAATTTTTAGGGCATTGGGGCCTAAATCATGAAGTGGTGCTGGGAGCAGATTGAAAAACAAAATAAAAAGCAGAGGAATGAACCTCCCCAGATATAGCAATGTAACAGTCAAAAGGTGGAGGATAAGGAAAGTATGGAAATCAGATAAATATATAATGCGGAGGAGAAACACCAAAATTAAAATGTAGCCAACATTACAGACATGCTACTTAAATAAAACAGAGTTTTAAAATGTATGCCTCAGATACATTGTAATCTTCTGAAAGGATGGCAAGGTCTTAAAATGATGCTGCATAGCCTGGGATATAGCAAAGGTTTGTATGGAAATCCAGTAATGTAGTGTGTGAGCTAGTCCTTGAAACAAACTTTGCCTCTGAACAGAATCATCTACCTCCTGTACACTTTAATTCATTTTCGTGTGGATCAGCCTCACTGAAATAATCTTTGACAAAGGACCATTGAGGTAATTTCATCTCTTGGTCAACTAGAAATTATTTAGGCTAGAAGAAGTTAAGTAACTGAAAGATCCAGAAGCACTGTGCCTGGTTCTGGTTGCTCACCAAAAGCCTGAGTTGAACAATGTCAAGCTCAGAAATAAAATATGGGGTCTTTGACAAATATGTACTGCAGTTAATTTCAATGAATCATGAGATCTAATAAATTTTTGAAGCTTATTTAAAAATGTAATATTAAAAATCTACTGATGTCCTGATTTTGGGATATCTTAAAGGGAATGTTATGTTTGAAAGCTGAAATAATTCATTTTATTTGTAGAAATAAGTGTTATAAGAGCCTAAGAGGAGAGGACCGAATGTAAGAGTCTGTATCAGTCATAGATCACCCAGAATCTTATAGGAGTAGCAATAGATACACAGAACAAGTATTTGCCCCTTCTTTAAATGACCGCAACTGACAGGGGCTAAAGGTTGTTCATGTACACTGTCATCATGCTGCCAGAGAGTAAGGAGCAGTACAGCAGTGCTGGACTTTAGCTAGGGCTGGAAGTTTGACAGTCTCAGGATAATTTCTGCTGCCCTTTAGTTTGGAATTTATAAGAAAGCAAAGGAGAAAATTAGGCTCAGAAGCAGAGTGGATTTAATCATGATTTAAATCACTAGTCAGTAAGCATTTTAGTTTAAAAATCTGTTTTAAATTAAAATAATTGGTTATTTTAAATGAACTCAGATTTTTTTATTTAAATCTGAATTTTTATTTATATCTGAGTGTTTTATTTTTTTAATTTATATCCATTTTTAAAAAAATGCTTACTGACTAGTAATTTAAACTGCCATTTAAATCAACTTGATTTAAATCAAATCCACCCTCAGGCATTGGGCTTCCTGATTATTTCATCTTTGGTGATGAAAGGAGCTTTTGCATCCTTCTTTGACAAATACTAATGTCACACAAAATTCCCTTTCCTAAAATGATAATGAATTGTAAACCTTTTATTGTGGTTTTAAAGGGAGTCTCTATTGGCTTCTTCTTTGTGGTCTCTGTGAATGCATACACATGGGTTACGTCTGTGCATATGCAGGACTTCTCAGAACACTGTTGAGTTTTCAGTCACATGTTCACTAGGATGTTCTCCCCCCCCAGTGCACATGTTCCCCCCATCTGAAGAGCCCCTAGTTGTTTTTTGCTGCTTTTGAGGTTAGACGCCTCTCGGCGCTTGAACTGTGTTTCGCTTCTTCTGCCTCTGGTGAGGCTGTTCCTTTTTCTTAAAGTTCTTCCTTGGACATTCACTGTGAGCAGTCTTTCTCTCCTCCTTCCTTTCTCCCTTCCAGCTTTCCCATCATTTTATGGCCTAGACAGGTCCCTTTAAATGGTGCATCTCTCTCTCCCAGACAGCCAGGATTGGTGCTTGTTCTGTTTGGGGGAACAACACCAGACTTATTTGTGCCAGAACTGCAAAAGTGTCACTAAGCCAGCTCTCAAACTTAAACTGCAGTGTCTCAAGTCTTTTCTTTGGGAGCGCTCCCTGAAACCACTCAATACCAATGCTCCTACAAACATGGAGCCTTCCTTGACTCCAGTCCCGAGGACAGACACCTCTACTTCAGCTGAAGCCCTATCATCGGCATCGACACCAAATCCAGGCCTGTCTTGTCTAAGACCAAACACCGGCCCAAGCCTACAGTTGAATCCAGCCAGGCTCCCATCTCCCGTACCAAAAGAATCCTCCAGAAATGTTGCCAGCCTCAAATCGGCATCAGAAGATGACAGGCCTCCCATACCACCCAAAGGCCAAGCTTTATCCATTGAATTGAGTCTATGCAGCACACACAACCTGGCTAGTCAGAAATTAGAAGTGACAGGTTGGTCACTTCCAGTTTCTAAAAAAGGCTAACTCTAGATTAAAGGAAGCCTGGAGGCAAAATTACATTTAAATGGCATAATTTCATCTCATGTAGATTCTATGGTGAAATGGGGGAGGGGCTGGGTGACCGCATAGTGGGGCATAGTGGGGCCTGAGAGACTGAGAGAAGGGTCTCCTGGAAGATCATAAAAAGCAGATGGAATTGGATGTCGTCAGCACCCTGGTGGTACCAGACCACAGAATTCTGGACAGTTTCTTTCAGGGTTTTCATGTATAGGCAAAATAGCACGGGGAATCATGGAACCCTGAGACACTCCACAGGCCAATGGTCAAGGTGTTGAACAGGAATTCCACAGCACCACTACCATTCACAAAGTGTGATTTTTCTGGAAATCCAAATCAGAGACAAAATAGTTTAACTGGGTTCCATAGATGGTATTATAAAATTAGGAAAAATGAATAATTGATGATTATAATAATAAAACGATTCTGATTATATTTGGAGATAAATGACGATTAAGAATTATTAATTGTGTAATCTGAAATATGTATGATGAACATAATATTAGAAATCGAGGACTTTTAAGGTATACTTTAAGAGGTAAATCAACTAGGTTAATAATGTTATGAGAGATCTGGATAATTTCTGAATTATTGGTGAAAGGTAAAATCTGGATATGAAATACATGTATGTGTCGATGGAAAATAGAGTCATAATAGAGCACGGGAGATTATTAAGCTAGATAAATACACCTTATGACTCTGTTTATGATGAATATAACATTAGAAATTATGATTTTAAGGCATATATATAAAGAAATTAATTGCAACATGCTTAAATTTAGAAGGTGAGATACTTGAACATACTTATTCTCTGAAATATTGATACCATATGAAATTTCGATATGGAATATATATGTGTATAGATTCTAAACTTTTTTATGGTGTTGTTAGTGGCTGAAATGCATTCTCTTTTCTTTTCTTTTTTCTTTTCATGATGGTAGCATGGATATTCTGAGGAATAATTGGAAGCCAAGGATGTGAGAGAAATAATTATTAGAATTTAGTACAATTTTAGGATGGACCACACTTGGAATTTTCATAGAGTAATAAGATTGATGCAGTCAGACTTTTAAGAATGGAAATTTTGTATGGAATGCCTCCCCCCTGCCTATACATGTGGGGTTTTGTTTTGTTTTTGTTTTTACTAGCATTGTTTTGTCTTTTTTTTCATGAGTGTGTGTCTTTGTATGTAGAAAAAAAATTAAAATTTATTTTTTTTTAAAAGTGTGATTTTTCTGGGAAAATCCCAGAAGCTGACTTCTTTTTTGATCAATTAACCACTTGTCACCCAAGCACAAAACAATTATCAGGGCTGTCTTTCAACAAATGTGAATGGTAGTGAGCTGAAGAGGGTATCCTGTAGGCCATCTTGACTGCTGCCATTGGTGTCAAAATTCTGGCTGCCCTTCTGATATCTAAAGCATGGCATCATTTTTCCTTCTGGCAATGTGGGCATGATATTTTGCAGCAATATTGGGCCATTCCCTGGCTTTTTGAATCATGGGTTGTTGTTTAGTCGTTTAGTCATGTCCGACTCTTTGTAACCCCATGGCCCTCCTGTCATCCACTGCCTCTCGGAGTTGGGTCCAATTCATGTTGGTGAATCATGGGTACAGAAGCACAATATCCTTCATTCATAAACCATAGATTTTTTGAATAATTGAATGGCTTTAAATGCAGCAGGGCATCTGCAGTCTCAGTCTGCAATGACTGAATGACCAGATTCCCCAGTTGTGCTGGGAAGGGTCTTTAGACATACAGAGTTTTCCTTCCTACTGTTGCTTATTCTGCTCTGTTCCATAATGTAGAAAAAGCTGGGCAGTCTTGTCTGGGGGCAGTGGAAATAATTCTGGCTGATAGAGTAGATGCTTTTGCCTGACCTATCCCATGTAACACATACACATAGCAGATTATATTGCCAGTGTGTGTGAACCATGAATTAAGAAAAGAAAATATGGGAGAAAATTTACACTTACTCTAAGATACCTAGGTGAACAATCATAGCTTGTTATTTCATAACATCAAGAGCTTGCACCTTTATTTTGTGCTTTCAATGCACATTCTCCTTGTTTCGTTGAGCATGATTGGACAGGAATGTTAGAGAACAGTTATATAGGAGAACAGCCTATATATTTGTATATTTCATTTATGTGTGAAATTTTGTATGATTGAGAAAAATACTCAGAAACCAAGTTTCAGCCCATTACTGCTTTACTTGTCTAGATCAATGCTTCCCAACCTTGGTTCCCCAGATATTCTTGGATTTCAACTCCCAGAAATCCTGGCCAGCACAGCTAGTGGTGAAAGCTCCTGGGGGTTTTAGTCCATGAATATCTAGGGAACCAAGGTTGGGAACCATTGGGCTAGTCTGTATTCACATTCAATGAAGGGAAACACTTAACATACAAATTTTAGTTGATTGTTTGGTGGAAACCAAGTTACTGTACATGATTTGATTTATTTGCATCACATCAGTGGCCTTATCCTAAAAGGCATTGAATATGAAAAGGGATGCTTCCCTTCCGATCCTTTTCCTTCCTTATTAATCAAAACTCACTAATTGTCAGCACCTCACATTAACAAAAATATTATTAAAAACCAATACAACAAACAGTTATTATAACCATAAATATGAAGAACAATATAAAAAAATATGGGATTGATTCCATAGGAAAACAATTGTAACGAAATGCTTTGTATTTTTAAAACACACAAACACACACAGAGAGAAACACACTTTGATGAGCTATACTGTGTCTTTAATGTTACAGGAAAATATTTTTTAAGATTTTCCTTTTGCCTAGTTAGGTTTTGAGAACTATTTCCTGTATCGTAACTACTCACAGCTTCAGAAACACGATCATGGCAGACCTGTGGCAAAGGCCTGCAATGTTGACTGTCATCTAATGACTTACTGTGCCGAGTATAAATTGCAGCTCAAACAGCATCGTTCCAGGTTTTCCTCCCAAGAGAGCATGTGTTTTAAAGAGTGACCTTCTTCTGCCCCAGCACGTCAACCTGGAAAGTTTCAACACGCAGCTGAATTTGTGTGGAGCAGTAGGCTTAAAACTTGAGATATAAAATGAGGGTAAATATTTGTGGGAGCATTTGTGTGTTAGAATACATGTACAGTTTGTGCCGTCTTTTGTACATTGTCATTGGTGGAAAACCCAAACAATTCGTTATCTGAAATGCTCATATAAAATCACTTCACAAAGTATCTTTTTAGTATTTTCAGTGCTACAGGGTTTTTTTTAAAAAAAAAGATATGATAAGTAATAGTCATCATTTATATCCATGTCATATTTTCAGGAAATCATATTAAGCTGGTCATACATGTATGTGTGTGTTCTAATAATTAAATTGCTTTCTCGTGTCTGTTTGACACAGGTAAGGAAGGGTTACAATGCGAAGTTAAGAGAATTATTTAGGTGGTTTGATTACCAGCTCAATATGTGTAGTAGCAGCATTAAATACTTTGCATAGAAACCGGGGTGAATTTGATTTAAATCGCAGTGTAAATTTGAAGAAAATCAGATTTTTGATTATTTAAATTTTAAAATAATTTTTATATTAAATTCTTATTTAAGACACTATTTAAGTTGTTTTTTTTAAAAAAAACCATTGATTTATATCTCTATCCAGTTAATAATATTACTATATAGTACAGTTGAAATGTTCAAAACATTATACACGGATACACTGTCCCACTGATTCTTATGGCAGCCCTGAAAGGTGGCAAGTATAATTGTCCTTGTGCTTATGTTTTAGGAATAATGGAAATCTCAGTTAAGCAATCTCTAGAAGGCCAGTAGGGGTCCACCTTTGGTCTGCAACTATGGCTGGGGAAATGAATGGGGTGGGGAGAGTACTGCAAGTTGAAAGCATCCAGAAGAGCAGAGCTGAGCACTTCATTTCTGCTGCTAAATGACATGTAGTTCTGGCATCACCTGTTCATAAAGGTAACAGTGCAGGAGTGGGCTTGTGAAGCTCTGTTTTTAAATGTGATGTGTGTTTTTTAATGGAAGTATGGTTTCTCGCTGAAGCAAAGAAGGAAAGAACGTCACGCACATTCCCCCCGCCAAACCAGAGGTGCTTTTCTTTTTTTAAAAAAAGAAGTGACCACTCATTTTTGTTTCCAGTTGGAGAGGCTGGTTCAGCCCCCTGTGCGTGCTGAAGCTTGAAAAATGGACCCTCTGCAGCTTACCCATCCATGTTAGAGCAAAAGCAAAACAAACAAAGAAAAAAACCCCTACATCCAAGGAATTTAAGGCAAGAGTTCAGCACGCATTGAAAGGGAAAACCAGTATTTTGCTTGATGTGTGGTTCCTAAGACGTATTAGTGCAAGATGTAGAACAATGGTTGTTGATTTAAGATTCCAAGACCCTGTTGTTCATTAGGACCCAGTAACCTGGGACTCTTGAATTATAGTCCAGCAACATTTGAGGATCCAAGTTTAGGAACCAGTGTTCTATAACTGTATTCCTGCTTCCAGAAATGTACCTTTTTGAAATCAAGAGTCAAGCATGTCCCACATCATTTGTATACTCCAGAGCAATGGTTCCTAACTTTGAATTCCCAGATGTTCTTAGACTACAACTCCCAGAAATCCTGACTAGTAGTTAGTGGTGAAGTCTTCTGGGAGTTTTTGTCAAATGACATTTGGGGACCCAAGGTTGGTAACCACTGCTTTAGACCAGTGGTTCTTAACCTTTTTGAAAGAAACGCCCCCTTGAGTCATTGAGGAAGTTATCATTGCCCCCCTCCCCACAGCGATATCTTATTTTATTTATTTATTTGTTTGTTTGTTCGTTCGTTCGTTCGTTCGTTCGTTCGTTCATTCAAGACACTTAAATCCCTGAAAATAAAATTCATTTGCAAGAAAATGAAATGCCCCCCTCAAAAAAACAGTAACATTTAATGATTCAGTTACAAGTGAATTTTAAGATGCAAATAGAAATATAAAAATGGCATAAAAACAAACCGCAATGCAGGAACTAAAGATTTCAATATGAAAACTCTGAAATTAAATTAAGATTCGAGGAAAATACAAATTCATGCACACTATAAAAAGGGTTAAAAAGACACAAAGGAAAATTTTACAGAAGCGACAAATTATATATATATATATATATATATATATATATATATATATATATATATATATATATATATATATATATATATATATATATATATATACACACACACACACACACACACACACACACACACACACACACACACACACACACACACAAAGTTTACACAAAGAGCACAAACAAAATTGAAACCATAAAACTGAGAAACCAAAATATAATATCGAACTGCAGTGCACATTTTAAAAAGTACAATACAAAGAGACACACAAAATGTTTTACAGAGCACAACAAGAATTCAAAAATGAAGCAAACATCGTCACACTGTATAAGAACAAAGAAGACAGGGGCGACTGCAATAACTACCCTGGCATCTCTCTTCTCAGCGTTGGAGAGAAGCTGCTTGCTTGTGTTGTACTGAAGAGACTCCAGGTCCTTGCAGACAGAGTCTTTCCAGAATCACAGTGTGTATTTCGAGCTAATAGATCCACCACTGACATGGTATTCTCCCTCAGACAGTTGCAGGAGAAATGTAGGGAACAACAACAGCCACTCTTTGTGGCCTTCATAGATCTCACAAAGGTCTTTGATTTGGTTAGCAGGGAGGGCCTTTTTAGAATACTTCCCAAGATTGGATGTCCACCTCGACTCCTTAATATCATCAGGTCCTTTCATGGGGGAATGAAGGGCACCATAGTTTTTGATGGCTCAACATCAGATCCCTTTGACATCGGACTCCAAAATATCTCCTGTATGGAGAATTAGTGCAGCGAAATCGCCCCAGAGGGAGACCACAGCTGTGATACAAGGATATCTGCAAGTGGGATCTGAAGGCCTTAGGAATGGACCTCAAGAGATGGGAAACCTTGACATCTGAATGTTCAGCCTGGAGGCAGGCATTGCGTCACAGCCTCTCCCAATTTGAAGTGACCCTTGTCCAGCAGGCTGAGGCAAAGAGGCAGTCCCGAAAGCAGCAAAATCAGGGAGCTGGATAGGGGACAGACTGTATTTGTCTTCAATGTGGAAGGGATGGTCACTCTCGAATTGGCCTTCTCCACCACACTATATGCTATTCCAAGTCCTCCATACAGAGCATGTTACCATAGTCTCTCGAGACTGAAGGATTCCTAATTAATCAATCACCCATGGGCAAAACAAGACATGAAAATGAAAAAGGGGTGCTGAGGTTTTATCCAGTGGAAGTCACTCCACTGATAGAAGGCACTGTCCCCTTTCAGAAGAGGGAAGGAGACAGTTTTCAGTGATGCCTCTCCCTCTTGCAGACCACTTCAGATCTGCTATTAAGTGTGAGTTGGGTAACTGAGCTTGGTGTGGTGGCAATGGAGAATGAGGGCAGCACAGGAAAAAGAAAATTAAGGTAGGGAAGCAGCCTAATTTCTCCTTCCACCAGGAAGATGATCCTTACTGGATACAAGCCTGTGTATCCCAAAGCTTGAAAAATGCAGATTGATAAAAGCTTCACTTTATCTTCCACAAACTACCTCTGATACTAAAGGGTGGCAATTAAAAACAATATGTCTCTATAGCTTCTGGCCACATCCTGATGAAAACATAGCCAGAACTATGTATTAATGGCCCATTCTAGTTTCACCAAAAGACTTAGTCTTCATACTGACCAATAATATGTCAGCTGGCATATTATTGCAATTGCTGGCAATAATATGCTAGCAATTGGTTTTGTCACTTCAGCTACAAGTCCTAACAGAATTTTAAGAATCAGAATCTTAGAATAATAGAGTATTTGTTTGAAAGGAAAGGAATATTGATTTTGCTGCTGTCTGAACCCTAAATTCAAGATAGCAACCCACTTGGGTCTCAAAATAATTTTTTTAAAAAAAGCAGAGCAAAGTCAGAGAGAAATTCTGTAGATAGTAGACTCTGTATTAAGGAAATCGAGAAGCAAATTAGGGGTGTATATTGCCTTGTAGCAGTTTTAAATTGTTTTTTTTTTAATTCAAGGAGCATTGTTAGAATAATGCAAAAGTCTGTTGACCAAAGCAACCTTCTACACAAGAAACTTGTTTAATGTAACATTTTCACATTATCTTTTCAGAAGATTTTGAGAAGAATTTTCAAGTTTTATGCCAATCACTTCACAGTCCTATGGGTTTTACAGTAGTCAGAAAGTAATGAGTAACTAATACTCTTTGCAACATTTACTACACAAATTACTTTGGGGGGAGGGTTACAACAACAGCCATAACAAATTACTTTAAAAACAACTTTCCAAGTACCCAAGAGAACAATAAACAACTGAACTGCTGAATAGCTCAATGAGAGATGGTGCACCACCCCAAACCAACCCGTTTCTTTCCGCGCTTCCTTTGCAATGGGCGGGAAGGTGGGCCGGGGGAAGGGGATTGTGGGAGTTGTAGTCTAACTTTTTGGAGCACCCCTGCCACCCCCTTCTTGAAGCAAACTGTTATACTCAAGCCACTGACATGCTACCCTTTTCGCCTTCACTGAACGGATCCTCAGGCTTCAGGGAGAAAGAGGAGCAGCTGACTTTCTGTAGTGCGTTTGCTTGTCTCTCTATGACAGCCCTGTGGATTTTGCCCTCCGCGCTCTCAGGTCAATTTGAGAGCTTTCTCTCCTAGAAGATTTACACATAGAGACACATCATACCCATGTACACGGAAGACGGGAAGATCCCAAGTTCGACATCCCTCAAAGCCATTTAAAGTTAGCCAGGTGAACTTTCTTCCCCCTCCCCCCAACAGCCAGCCAGCCATAACAGGACAACAAGAAAAGCTGGAAAAGCTGCCAAATTCCCAACCACCCAGGATGACCCGAGCCAGCCCCATCTTTAGAAATCCTGCCATGCCACCCCAAACCGACCTGTTTCTCTCCACACTTCCATTGCAATGGGCAGGAAGGTGGGTGGGAAGGCAGGACGGACAAATGGGGCTTGTCTCTCCCTTCCCACCCAGTTGCAAGGCAGTGCTTCACCGGGCAAGGATGGGGACCCGACAGACCCTTTCCTTCCACCCAATCCACACTCGGTGCTCCCCTAAGGGAAGAAGGCGAGATGTGGCAGGCAGAAAGAGCTGGATTGTCTGGATCCACTGCCAGCACCGTGGCTGCAGCCACCTTCACAGGTTTGGTTTGCTCCAGCGCCCCCCTACCGCCCCCTTCTGTTCCACCGCCCCCACACCACCCCTTTTCGTTCTACCGCCCCCCTGAAAAATGAAAACGCCCTCTGGGGGGCATTATTGCCCACGTTAAGAACCACTGCTTTAGACCATCACAAAAGGTGTCTTAAAATGGGCTTCCATGAAGGATTCATTACCTCAGTGGTTGGTAGTTTGATTCCCTACTGTGCCTCCTTGGCAGGGATTGGGCTTGATGAACCGACGGGTCTCTTCCAGCTCTGCAGTTCTAAGATTATTATTATACCCTAACAGACTGTTTCCCTTCAGCTTATGCTCCACCACAGTCCTAAATTGTAGGCCCATTGCCTACCTACATTTTGCCTCTCCTATCTAGCACTTAAAGATAGATGCTAATTGATTTTACTTGTTTGAGAAAGTACATATAATTATTTTATTGAAGGAACATGGTGGCTCTGCAGGTTAAACTGCAGAAGCCTCTGTGCTGCAAGGTCAGAAGACCAGCAGTCGTATGATTGAATCCATGCGACGGAGTGAGCTCCCGTTGCTTGTCCCAGCTCCTGCCAACCTAGCCACTTGAAAGCATGTAAACATGCGAGTATAAATAGGTACCACCTCGGTGGGAAGGTAATGGCATCCCGTGTCTAGTCGCACTGGCCATGTGACCACGGAAACTTTCTACGGACAAAACGCTGGCTCTACCGCTTGGAAACGAGGATGAGCACTGCCCCCTAGAGTCAGACATGGATAATTTGTTAAGGGGAACCTATTTTCTTGACTTCAGAAACCCCGGTATGTTGAATTCCTGGCATACTTCAAAATATTTTTTTAACATGGAAAAGGTGAACGTTGAGATCATTCTTTACTAGCATTTTAAAGGAAGATGTTCTCCTTGGCAAAATGCGGGTTTGGCTAGAAAAACGAATCTGGCCAATTGCTATTGTGACAGAATGACACAAAGCCGTGCTTAGGGATGAATTTAGTAACTTAATGGTTAAAAAGTCATATAGGATACAATAGAGTTTTTTTTGCAGATGCCCTCAGGCAGAGTTAAATTGAAATGTTACTTAGTATTGATAGACTTAAAGACATATACAGAGATGGTACAATGGGTTTCTCCTGTATTCTGCCAACAAAAGAGTTTTTTCCTTCACAGGCAGAGTGCGAATTGGAAGGAGTATAATTTCATTACACCATGCCCTTGATCACTTTCGGTTTTTTGACATGAATTTACCCTTCTCCTTTTCAGCGTTGGCTTTGGCAGTTGTTTTAAGGTTAGAAGAAATATATGACTTTGCTCAATTATCTGGTGTGGATATTTGTTCCTGCTGTGTATTGATATAGACAGACGGAAAGATTTTGTTTTTATTGGGCATTGATATGTTAGGTTAATGTGTTCATATTTGATTGGTTTTGTATAGATTTGTTGGCACAACCTATGAGCAGGATAAGGATCACCTGTGGTACCAACCTCACTCATCTGTTCAAAGTTGTGAGGCCCTGGGAAGATCTCATGACATCGAGAATGTCAGAGTGAGGACTGGAGATCATCACTTGAGTATGGTGGTTTACCTTGGGTTTCGTGCAAAATTACAGCCTCTGAGAGATGGTAGTTCTGTGCACAGTTTCTCTTCACATTTCTTCTTATAAAATAGATAGTTAAAATAAACTTTCCCTCTAATTTTCAGCCCTGCTGAATGGGGCGCTGCCCCAGCACACTGTTCCCCCTGCACAAGGTTCTCTTGCAGCTGGAACAAACGGTGCTGAAAACAATCGCTGTTGGTGCATGTAGGAGGAGGAAGGCTGTGTGGAGGGAGGCAGAGTTGCATATGTCTTGCCTCTTTATGTCCACTTCTGTCTGCAACATTGATGGTGTTGCTAAGTGTAGTGATGACTATAAGGCTATGTCTCTTTCCATGAACAGAAGATCAGGACTACCAGTGCTAATTGTGAACAACATATTTATTTACAATATTTTAGCCGCAGCATTACCAGTGGCTTCTGGGCAGCGTACAACAATATTAAAACTTAAAAACATTAAAATAGACAATAGAAAACATCCTATATTAAAACAATTCTTAAAACATTAATATTAATAAGTCTCGCTGCTCATGTGGCCAGCTAGAGAATACTGTTTAATTAAAATGCTGGCTAAACAGAAAGGTCTTTGCCTGGCACCGAAAAGCCAAAAGTATTGGAGCCAGACAGATCTCTATAGGGTGGGCATTCCAAAGTTGGGGGGCAAGAGCTGAGAAGGCCCTATTTCAACATGCCATCCTCCTCAGCTCTTTCAGGGTTGGCACCTTCAGAAGGGCCTCCTGGCCTGATCTTAGAGGGCGGGCAGGCTAGTGTGGAAGAAGGCGGTCCTTTAGGTAATGAGGTCCTAAGCCGTTTAGGGCTTTATATGTCAAAGTAAGCACTTTGAATTGGGCCCGAGCAGCAACTGGCAGCCAGTGTGAATTTTTCAGAACCAGCGTAATATGAGTCCATGCAGCGGCACCACTTACCAGCCACACAGCCCGGTTCTGTGCCAGTTGAAGTTGCTGGACTGTCTTCAAAGGCTGCCCCACGTATAGCGCATTGCAGTAGTCCAGTCTAGTTGTTACCAGTGCATGAGTGACTGCTGCCAGGCTCCGTTCATCCAGGTAAGGGCGAAGTTGATATATTCTCCACAGCTGTAAGAAGGCACCCCTGGACACCGAGTCTACCTGGGCTTCCAAGGTCAGACTGGGGTCAAGGAGCACCCCCAAGCTGCAGACCCTGTCCTTTAGGGGGAGTGTAATCCTGTCTAAGGCAGGAAAATGGCCCTTTAACCTATCTGGCGGGGCACCTACCAGCAGCACTTCTGACTTGTCTGGATTGAGCCTCAGTTTATTGACCCTCATCCAGACCATTACTGAGTCCAGGCACAAGTTCAGAACGGTGACTGCCACACCTGGATTGGTAGAGAATGAGAGGTAGAGCTGGGTGTCGTCAGCATATTGCTGATTCCTCAGCCCAAACCTCCTAACGACCTCCCCCGGCGGTTTCATATAGATATTGAACACCATAGGGGACAGTATAGAGCCCTGAGGAACCCCGTGATGCAAGCGCCATGGATCAGAGCTACTGTCCCCCAGCACCACCTTCTGGACTCGATCAGCCAGGTAGGAGCGGAACCACTGTAAAACAGTGCCTCCTATTCCCATCCCAGCCAATCTGTCCAGAAGGACACCATGGTCGATGGTGTCGAAAGCTGCTGAGAGGTCCAGGAGAATCAACAGGGATGCATTGCCCCTGTCTTTCTCCTGGCAAAGGTCATCGAACAGAGCAACCAAGGCAGTTTCCGTCCCATAACCCGGCCTGAAACCTGGTTGAAATGGATCTAGATAATCAGTTTCATCCAGGAGAGTTTGGAGCTGCTCAGCCACCACACGTTCCAACACCTTGCCCAGAAAAGGGAGGTTTGCTATTGGTCGATAGTTGATCACTAGACCTGGGTCCAGATTAGGTTTTTTTAGGAGTGGGCGAATCACTGCCTCCTTTAATGGACCACTCCCTCTCTTAACGAGGAATTGATGACCACCAGAATCCAGGTGCGAACTCCCCTGGCAGATTTCTTTATTAGCCATGATGGGCAAGGGTCGAATTGTGTAGTGGTGGCATGAACTGATCCAAGCACCCTGTCCACATCCTTGGGCCGTAACAACTGGAATTCATCCAATAAATTATGACATAAGTTCGGAGCACTGGACACAACCATAGGCTCTGCATCAACAGTGGAGTCCAACTCTTTGCGAATCTGTGCAATTTTCCCCTCAAAGTGTCTAACAAATTCATTACAGTGAGCCACTGAGCAGTCCAGGACATCTACTGAACCATTAGGTTGAAGAAGGTCCCAGACCACTCGAAATAGCTCTGCTGGATGACATGCTGATGAAGCAATACGACTGGAGAAATATTGGCGTTTCGCCAGCCATATTGCCACAAAGTAGGCCTGATAATGGGCTCTAAGCTGTGTTTGGTCAAAGTCGCAGTGATATTTCCTCCATCTGCTCTCAAGCCGTCTCCCCAACAGTTTCATAGCCAGAAGCTCCTCTGTGTACTTTGGAGCCATATAGGCTCTGCGGGCAGGGAGAGGGCGCCTAGGTCTGATTGTGTCAACAGCCCATCTCCTTGTACCACAAGGCGACCTGGGCTTCGACAGGAGCGCCGACCATATCAGCTGGAAACTCCCCTAGAGCATTCAGGAATCCTTCAGGATCCATAAGTCTCCGGGGGTGGATCATTTTAATTGATCCCCCACCTCTGCAGAGGGTAGTAGTGGCAGAGAGTCTACACTTTACCAGGAAATGGTCCGACCATGACAACGGGGTCAAAGATAAATCCACCACATCCGGACCACCATCCCCCTGTCCTGTTGAGAATACTAGGTCAAGTGTATGGTCCTTCTCATGAGTCGGGCCGATGACATGTTGAGACAGCCCCATGGTTGTCATGGCAGCCATGAAGTCCTGAGCTGCCCCTGATAAAGTGGCCTCGGCATGGAGGTCTCCCGGTACCAAAAGTCTGGGGGTCCTCACCACCAGATCCAAGATCACCTCTGTCAGCTCAGGTAGGGCGACTGTTGGTAAGCAGCAGGGTGGGCGGTACACCAACAGAATCCCCAGTCTGTCTCTTGAGCCCAACTTTGAATCAGGACTTTGATTCTTCCATTCTCTCCTGAGCATGTGTAGAATCAGAAAATAGTTGCTGTCCAGTTTTAGTTGAAGGAGTATTTGTCTCCCAGTTTCCAGAAGGAAATACCATTAATTGCCTGGACCAAATTACCTGTCAACCTTACATAGGCACAAGAGTGAGGATCACTTACTTACGGCAGTTGTGCCTGGAGCTGGTATTCATTAAATACTGAGTAAACGGACTCTGAAGCAGTTAACTGTATTTTTAAGCCAATCTGAAAATGTCTTGCATAGATTTTAAGCATTTCTGTTCACACCATTTACTCCAAATATTGTTGCTTGAATAAAATTGTTGTTGAAGGTGGTAAGTATTTTGGTGAAAGCATCTTACAGGCGGAAGTTGCAATTTAGTACAGTACTGTGCACTTGGTTGAATTTCATTTTCCAGGCATAAAGGAAACAGCATTGGATTTCCTGCAGAAACGCCCACTTAACATCCTTCTTTCGCTAAAAGCATGTCTAATTGGTATAGTTTTCTTTTTCATATACAGGATTTCTTAGATCAGTACAAACATCGTGTGATCATTTGACATTTCTGTTTTGATGTTCCTAGAATTACTCTAATCATAAATCTAAAGGAATGTTGAGGAAAAAAGGAAAAATAAGAAGGTGATGAGACTTTTGGACTCAGTGGTTTTATCTTAAAAACCTGTATCATTTGAAATGTGTATTTCACATCTTAAGTGCCATTCTTGACTAAACTTTCACCGTGTTGGTTCATATGCATTACCAAATCATGGCTTGTACTTACATGAAAAAGTCCTCTTTCCCCTCTTTACTTCATACCTTTGATATTGTTTGGTGTATTTTGATTCTGCGAAAAGTACAAGAACATGGTTTAAATTATATTAGAACGAGTGAAGTATGTGAGTCTTTCAAAGCAGAATTTTGGTTTGTTTCAGAAGCAGATAAATGACTTGATAAATGCCTTTAAAATGGAACACATAAAGAAGAGTAGAAGAAATATGAAATGCCAAAGTACAGGGCTTGTGTGTCAACCCACAGTGATACTGTACAGCAGTGGTCCCCAACCGTTTTAATGCCAGGGACCGGTTTTGTTGAAGACCATTCTTCCAAGGACCGGGGGGAAGTTGGGGGGCGTCTGTGCGTTGGGGGTACTTGCTATGCAGTATGTTATGCCATCATTTAAAGTGCCTCTGAGGAATCCCAAATAAAGATCAGCTGTGCTAGTAGGTCTTTCCTGACATTTTCTTAGTCACATCCTACAGCAGAAGCCAGGGTCCACAGAGAGCTTTCAAAGCATCAGAGGGACCTCATTGTTAAAAAGATATCAGTCAGGAGAAGGGTATAAAAGAATTTCCAAGGCATTAGATATACCATGGAACACAGTGAAGACAGTCAGCATCAAGTGGAGAAAAGATGGCACAACAGTGACATTACCAAGAATTGGATGTCCCTGCAAAAGTGATGAAAAGACTAGAAGAAAATTGGTCAGGTCAGGGAGGCTGCTAAGAGGCCTGCAGCAACATTAAAGGAGCTGCATGAATATCTGTCAAATACTTGCTGTGTGGTACATGTGACAACGATCTCCTGTATTCTACATATTTCTGGGCTATGGGGTAGACTGACAAGATGGAAGCCTTTTCTTACGAAGAAAAACACCCAAGCCTGGCTAAATTTTGCAATAACACATCTGAAGTCTCCCAAAAGCATGTGGTGAAAAGTGTTATGGTCTGATGAAACCAAGGTTGAACTTTTCGACCATAATTCCGAAAGATCTGTTTGGCGCAAAAACAATACTGCACATCACCAAAAGAACACCATATCCACAGTGAAGCGTGGTGGTGGCCGCATCATGTTTTGGGGCTATTTTTCTTCAGCTGGGACAGGGACCTTAGTCAAGCTAGAGGGAATTATGAACAGTTCCAAATACCAGTCAATATTGGCACAAAACTTTCAGGCTTCTGCTAGAAAGCTGAACATGAGAAGGAACTTCATCTTTCAGCATGACAACCACCCGAAGCAAACATCCAAATCAACAAAGGAACATCTTCACCAGAAGAAGATTAACGTTTTGGAATGGCCCAGCCAGAGCCCACACCTAAACTGACTTAATATCTGTGGGGTAATCTGAAAAAGGCTGTGCACAGGAGATGCCCTTGCAATCTGAGATTTGGAGCATTTTGGCAAAGAAGAGTTGGCAAATATTGCCAAATCAAGATGAGCCATACTGATAGAATCATACCCAAAAAGGCTGAGTGTTGTAAGAAAATCAAAAGGTGCTTCAACAACATATTAGTTTAAGTGTGTGCACACAGATGCAAACATTATTTCAGTTTTTTATTTTTACTCCCCTCCACCTAAAAAAATTCAGTTTGTTGTTAAATTGAGTTGTACAGTTCATAGGTTTTATTAAAGGTGGAAAAAGTTTTGAAATGATTTATCTTTGTCTCATTTTTTACATCACAGACACTTGACATTTTAACAGGGGTGTGTAAACTTTTTATATCCACTGTATTTGTTTGACCTTTTTTTAAGTATTTATATGCTCACTTCGGTTAGCCTTAATTTTGTCTTTTAATGTTGTAAGCTGTCTTAGTTCCTTTCAAGGAGAAAGATGTGGTAAAAATATTTTAAGTAAATGAATAAGTCCACATTAAGACTCATTAAGAACAGAAGCAGGCAACCTGATGCCCATCTAGACATTTCAGACTACAATCTCCATCATTCCCAAATACTAGCCATAGTGTCTGGGGTACAATCTGAACCTATTAGTTTTACAAAAGACTTGCTCATACGCTGTAGCTCTGTTCTGGTAAAAGGCAGAAGGGGGACCAACAGAAGAGGATTTTCCAGCCCAGGCAAGCTAAAAAAACCCTCTTTCTTATAATGGTTGCTCCTGGGGCCATTGAGCTGGCCTCCCTCCTCCCTCTGCCCAAGCCCCACCCGCCCCCTCGATAGAAGTTCCATGACTTTGAGGCCTTCTCTCCTCTGAGGAAGCAGCCCCAGCAGCAACAGATTTTCCAGCCTAGGCAAGCCCACTCCGCCCCTCCCTTTTTGTAATGGCTGCCGCTGTGTCCCTGCAGCCCAGCTGATGTAGCCTCACGGACTGGCACCGGGCCGCGGACCAGGGGTTGGGGACCCTGCTGTACAGCATTTCCTCTGCATACACATTCTGACTATGACATATGAGGACGAAATTGAGCAAATACTGTTCAAAGTTTTTTTTTAATTAGACCTTTTTTTGGTATATGATCATGCAAAGACTGTTCCATCTGTGCGTATGTAGATGAGTGAGAGGTTGGCTGGATAGCTCAGTGCTATATGGCTGGAAATTCGGTTCTCTACCTAGATAACCCTGGAAAAGGTTGCCGTAAGTCAGAATCAGCTTGATAGCACACTATTGTTATCTTCATCATCATTATCATCAGCAGCAGCGAGTGAGAATGGATGGAGGTGCTGGAGGAGACTCCTGAGAGTCCCGTAGACTGCAAGGGGAACAAACCTATCCATTCCAAAGGAAATCAAGCCTGAGTGCTCACTGGAAGGACAGATCCTGAAGCTGAGGCTCCAATACTTTGGCCATCTCTTGAGAAGAGAAGACACCCTGGAAAAGTGTTGGGAAAATGTGAAGGCAAGAGGAGAAAGGGACGACAGAGGATGAGATGGTTAGACAGTATCATCAAAGCTACCAACATGAATTTGACCAAACTCCGGGAGGCAGTGGAAGACAGGAGGGCCTGGCGTGCTCTTGTCCATGGGGTCACAAAGAGTTGGACACGACTAAACAACAACAAGGACGGGAGGGGGCTTCCGCTTCCGGCTCAGCCAGGCAAGACGCTCGTGGCTACGCAGTAGTGATTTTATCTTTATTTTATATAATTTTATATGGTTTTTATCGCTTTTGTTCAGTTGAAGCTCCTATTTTACTTTCTAGCTGGAGGTATGATTCTAACTTTGGTAAAAGTAACCACAGAGATAATGACCACTGGAGCTGCTGAGAGACATTAGAAATACAGTGGTGCCTCGCTTAGCGACGTTAATCCGTTCCAGGAAAAACGTTGCTAAGCGATTTAATTGCTAAGCGATTTTTAAAAGCCCATAGAAATGCATTAAAACGTGTTTAATGCGTTCCTGTGGGCTTAAAAACTGACCTTATGCGAAGATCCTCCATAGGGAGGCCATTTTCGGTTCCTCTAAAGCACGGCAAAACAGCGGGCGGCCGTTTTATTTTACCGGTGGCCATTTTGGAACTGCCGATGAGCTGTGCAAAAAGGGTCGCTTTGCCATGATCGCCTCCCTGCGATCATCGCAAAGCGATTTTCCCCCATAGGGGCCATCGCTAAGCAATCGCTCTGGCGATGGCCAAAACCCCATTGCTAAGCAATTTCATCGCTCAACGGAGCGATCACTAAGCGAGGCACCTCTGTACCTCTGTATCACAAAATTACACAATTGAAGCCTTGGGAAGAAAACAGAAGAAAATAACACCATTATCGCGAACAGTAAGCACCTGCCTGAATCGAGTCTGCAAGAAAAGCATTTACTTTGTTTAAGAAAAAGATACCTGTCTTTGGGGGTGTTGTTTGGCATACAGCAGGGACGGATCTGCCATCTTCGTCAATCTACAGTTGGCTCACAGTGAGTAAAAGTCCTCCAAGGAACAGGGTGGAATAACCTGCCCTTTAGTGGTTTATGTTTGAATGTTTACTGGAGCTAAGAGGTGTTTTTATACAGCAGCTGACCGTAACTGTGAAACCCATATTCTTCTCCCTCTGAGTGGAAATTTGTACCTGAAGAAGTCGAAGGGGACACTAAATAAGCTAAATTTGTGGAGTATAACTATGGTCACTACTAGGACCAAAAAAACCTATGGCAAGATAAAAAAGGCTCCCAAAAAGCCAAATCAGAAATCAATAGCAGACTTCTGTGTGGCCTCAGATCTCATCAGCCAACGTGAACAGGTTTCCTCTTATAATCAAAGGCCTCTGAGGGAATTTACATCAAGTACTCCACTTACTACGGACAATGTAGGCATAAATAATGGAGAGACATACCAGGGAGATGCAGTCGGAACTCCACACTCTGGAGGAGAAATCGGCAATTGGTCTTTGGACCCAGAACTCCTAGAGAAGGCTCTCTCTGCCTCTATGGAATCATTCTGCAAACACCTAAATCTATCAACACCTGGGCCCAAGGAGGGTCATATGGAAGGAAAAGTAGGTCCCCAAGATGCTCAAGGGCCTGAGAATGAACAGACTAGGATTATTTACACCCAACTACGTGATCAGTGCTTCCTTTCAGCTAAATCCAACCAGACAATTTTCAATAAGCTGCATGATCTAAAGAAAGAAATCACTGATATTAAAGCAATACTACAATGCATTGCTGACATCATAAAGTTGGGGATTTTAAAAGCAGCACCCCCCTCAAACCCTCAGAATAGTGAACAGAGAGGATTTATGGCAAAAAAGGAGCTGGGCACAAAAAATCAAACACAAAAAGATAACTCCCCAGCCTTTAAAGGTCAGAGTTACCCACAGTTACCGGAAAAAACAACTCAGGACCGAATGCCCATCTCCGGGATGACCCTAAAGGCCTGGGCAGACCCATATGACCGAAGTGAGGATACAGAGGGACCTGACCTAACATCCTCCAATCTAGAGCTAATAACTATAGATGAATGGTGGGGAAACACTCCAGAAGAACACTATCCCCAGCATCCACTTGCTGTGACAGCATGCAAGGAAAACATACAGATAGAAAAGCCCCAATGGTCAGCAACCTCAGACAGTAAAGAGTCCACCCCGGTTGAAACCCCACCACCCAAGCCCATGAACCATATCACCATCTACAACTGGCCATTAAGAAAATCAAATGCCACCTGGGCCTCCAATTCAGAAGTACTGCAGACAATAACAGAAATTCTGGGCAAGGATTGGGATGTTCAATCGAACACAAACTGTTACTGTATCTATCCCAGTAAGCCTGGGCAACTAAGAGGCAGGGTGCACATGATCTTCGCCAATAATAAACAGGCCCATCATTTTTGGAGCCTATTACACAAGTTTGAAAAATTAGCTGTATCATTCAAATGGGGAATACATACAACTTACTCAAATATCAACCTCAGACCGATCACAAAATTGGACACCTATAAACTAACAAATATATCCACAGAAATTCAGGTTCCAGAACAAAGAGATGGCCCCTCAGCCGCTTCCATAAGGAAGATAACAGCCAAAAATCCCAGCTATGACCTGTAAAGATACAGGGCTGAAGCTTCCATCATTCACAACAGATCACCTTCCAAAACCAAATCAGATGGCAGAGGAAAGGAAACGCACACCAATTTTGCAACCTTTCCAAACAATATTCCAATTAACAAGTCACGTGATCTTACAAGGAAAATAAAAAACCAGAGTATTGAGGCGAAAATTCACTCAAGGCCAAGGCATCTTTCAAAAGGTATTATATCCCCCAGAAATGCACCATCCATACAAAGAGAAGATACATCCAGCCTGCTCAATTGGAACTATTTCCGACTTCACCTCCGAGTGGCATATGGTTAATAGATATGCCCCTTTAGTAGCTTATCCCCAGAACTGACTATTGGAATGCAAAAAATAAAAACATTTGAAGAAGCCTTCACCCTGGAACATTGCATGGGGGGAAAAGAAACAAAAAGTCCAACTTCACAAAGATACTATAGTTCCAAACGCAACAGCAACGACTACCTACCCAAGTAGAGCTGAAAGATCTTCCTTTAGTAGAGGGACACAAAGAAATCAAAACAACAAAGACTGGGCCCATAAAGATTATCCTTTATCCGCACCAGCTGCTCCCCACACCTACAGAGGATGTCAGTCATCAGATGTATCCCAGCCTGCTCTGGAGACGCTAATGATATACAAGGAAGGGAACCCCATTAAAATTCTCTCTGCCACAAGAGGGGAAATGACCCCAAAGGCAGAACAACTGAGCATTCAGGAGCGGAAGGAGGCACCAGACACTCAAGTATGGCAGTGTGCTCCAGAAAGCAACCAAAACTCTGCATCTAAATTTGAACTCTTATCATGGAATGTGGCAGGTTGGACCAGATGTATCTTCCATACCCATGATACCCCTTTCTTTCATAGCAAATATGACATCATTCTTTTGCAAGAAACATGGTCTGACAAAGATATAATACTAGATGGTTTCAACTCTTTCATGGTAAAGGCAATCCCAGGGCGTGGACCGGGGAGACTGAAGGGGGGGCTGAGCATTCTGGTATCAACAGCTCTGCAAGTGAAATCTACGATGAAACCCCCCTTGAGACAGCTGGCCATGGCAGTAGTACTTACAAGAAGTATGAAAACCCTATTGATCATTAACATATACTTACCTCCTACATCTAGAAAAGCAGAAACAGAAGGAAATTGGACAGACCTTGAAAACTACGTAAGAGAGCTTATCATGGAACATCCGGATGCTTTGGTCCTGACTGGTGGGGATCTAAACGCCCATATGGAACCAGATGATGACTATCTGGGAACCAAATTTAAGATGATAGTCAACATAAGAAACGTGCAAACTATGCCGGGGCCTGTCTGTACAAATTTGCCTACAGACTGGGCCTCTCAGTTTTAAATGGCACAATCACAGGTGATACCCCAGGAAAATACACATTTATGGCAGCATCCAAAGCTAGTACAATTGACTACATCCTGGTGTGCAGAGGGCTTCTTTCCATGGTTGAAACTCTCCAAGTACTTCCTTACATGGAGGGGGATCATTTCCCCCTACATCTAAGTTTCGACCTAAACATTAGAAATTTAGACACAGAACCAAGATATCTTACTGAAATTACAGCATTAGAGTGGGTTGCCAAGTAAGATGGTCACCTAAACTGGGACAAATTATAAAACAACTTTTAACCTCGAAAAATCTGATTGATGCCCTTAATCCAGTAGGAAGCCAGGCAGTCCACCGGAACCCTACAGATATATATGAAATTCTCCTACAACAGTTAAAGCCACATCTTGTCCATTCATATAGCAGAAACCTTAAGAAATCATATAACCGATCCAAAGCTTGGTTCAACCAAAGCTGTAAGGCAACAAAACAATTAGTAAATCAGACATTACCAGGAATACCTGAGAGCAGAAGACCATGTCAAAAAAGAGGCCCTCCTAAAACGATTGATACATAAAATAGAATACAAACAGCAGATACATCACAGTAAAAGAGAACACACGTGAAAACTATGGAGGAAGGTGATAGAAGCAGCAAAAGACAAAAATCCATCCCTTTTCTGGAAACTAATAGGCAGACTATCAGAGCCCAAACACCCATTGTCCTCTTGTATTCCACCAGATAAATGGGTATCCCACTTTACAAGTATGTATGAGGATGTCATTGTACCCCCTTCTTCACTAATGCTTGGATGCACTCCCAAATGGCTCCTGGTGACCCCAGGTGAAATAATAGCTCATACAGATCAGCTAAAAAATGGAAAAGCCCCAGGCCTTGATGGCATCCCACCAGAACTCCTAAAAGAAAACAAGTATGGTGGGGCTCCTTTCTAGCACCTCTCTTCACCCATATCCCATTATCATGGGAACGGCCATAGTGGTCCCATTTTATAAGAAGGGGAAAAGGGAAGATCCAGCCAACTACAGGCCAATAAGTTTGCTGAATATTATAAGCAAACTATATGCAAGGCACCTCCTAGACAAACTCCTGGAGTGGCTAGAAGTAGAAAATATTATTGGGGCAGAACAAGCAGGCTTTCAGCCAGGGAGATCCACAATAGAACAATGCCTAATTATACAGCATCTTATAGAGAAATACTCAGCCAAAGGAGTAATATCGCTCTATGCCGCCTTTGTGGACTTTAAATCAGCATTCGATTCTATATTGAGAACACAAACTTAACAGAGTCAACTATAGACAGAAGACCTCTATATCTAATCAAGGCCCTACACGAAGAAACATTCTTGAGAGTCAAATGCAGCAGACAAGGACACCTCACGGAATCTGTGCAAACGCACAGAGGTGTTAGGCAAGGTTGCCTACTGGCACCAGCATTATTCATCTTTTACATAAATGACTTATCAAGCTGGCTTAACACCGCTGATCTCCATTCTCCTAAACTTGTAGATAGAACAGTGCCAGCTTTACTCTACGCTGATGATACAGTAATTCTATCCAGAATCCCCGTAGGGCTGAGGAGGGCACTTAAGAGGCTTGCCTCATATTGTGAATACAAATCCCTAACTATTAACTATCAGAAGACCAAGATAGCCACCTTTGGACAGAGACCCAAGATTCAATCATGGCAAATAAATGGACACAGTATCGAGCAGGTGAACAGCTTCAAATATCTGGGGGTAGTACTACATGCCTTGGGATCTAGGCTTCAGCATAGTAAATTTGTGGCAGATCAGGGAGAAAGATCGGCAAATAGCATAGTAAAATTCCATCTCTCCCAAGGAGGGTCCTTTATACCAGCAGCCCTCAAATTGTATAAAGCAAAGGCATTAGCTTAGCTGCTGTACGGCTCTTTCATGGGGCCACCCAGCTCTCACTTTGCATCACAAGAAATAGTTCAGTCCAAATTTCTAAGAACTATACTCCAGGTCCCAAGATGCATGTCGAATGCAAGGATAAGGCTAGGAACAGGATGCCTTAAAGTAGAAGCCTGGATTAGGATTCAGTCTGTATATATGTGGCTAAAGGGACAATTAAACCCAAAAGGCCTATTTTCCTTGATATTTAATGATAACTGTCAATCTAAGTGGGTTAAATTGGTCCAGGGATAGTTGGAGAAAATTGGCCTCTCACCTCAGGCACTTATATCCTCTGGAATAGAGCAGGCAAAACAGATAGTTAAACAAAGAATAGAGGACAATGAATACCAAACAGACCTCTCCAGCATTCAAAATATGACAGCAAGGACTTACATCAAAAACTGTATGGAACCGGCCAAATAATTAATGTCTTTGGAAACTAAAGGAACTAGAAGAGCCTTTACTTTGGAAAGGTGTTTGGTCCTCACCTCTGCTGTACTAGAAGGGAAGTATAAAAATACCCCTTTTGCTGAAAGGTTATGCTCCTGCCACCTGAGGGAGATCGAGACCATACAGCATATGTTCTTCACCTGCCCATTGTACGAAGCAGTGCGAAAAGAGACTATAACCCCCTTAATAGATAGATTGCCAGGACGTTCAGAGGGAAATAGGCTTGAGTTCCTTCTCTCGGATGTTGATGTGCAGATCACCTGTCGGGTTGCGAGGTTCTGTGTAGCAATACTTCGACTGCGGAAGTCAAATACCAATTAAATTGCAGTTTCCAGTTGCATGTATGCCAACATGTTCTAATGGAATATTGAAAGTTAGAAATTTTAAGGTTTTATAAGGTTTTATAGTTATGTGACTGGTCTAAGGACTGTAAATAAACTTCTTCTTCTTCTTCTTCTTCTTATTATTATTATTATTATTATTATTATTAACAACAAGGACTGTTTTGTGGATTGAAATTCAATTTAGAGATTTCTTTAATAACTTGCACTTACTTTTAGATATGTTCTTGACCCACACTTCAAATGCTTGCAGTTCATATTTGGAGAAATTTTGGAGAAATTTTCATGTACATAAAGAAAATTTATGTACAAAACTGAATGAAGGTACAGTAATGATAAGCTAAGCCATTCATAACTGAGCTGTGGTAGGACGACGCTTTGGAACACAGATGGCTCACATGTACAGCTAGTCCGTCTGCTCTTTAGTGCAGCTTGTATGTGCATGCATAGAGTGTATCAAGGAGTGCTGAGGTAGACTAGTAGAACAGTAACAATTTCTAAAGTCCTAGTGTCAGGATGTTGGTATTTCTTGGTTGGATTATGTACATCAGAGAAAATGCTTATGATGGAACGATTCTGTGCTAGGCTGTGGTAAAGAGGACTTGGAGCAACTTGATGAGTTAGCATTCAGTCATGTAGTGATAGAGTCCAGGAGTTGGATTGTCTCTTCATTCTAATTTATTATGCTACTGTTTGCCATTCAGCCATGCAGTGGGTTTGACCCAAGGTAAACAGGTGTAGAGTTGAAGTGTGAAGCCGAAGGTTAGCACTGCAATACAACAATATACTGAAACATTATATTTCAGTAAAGGGAATTTAGCCCAGAATCTTTCAGGCAGGTGTGGGCACGGCGAGTATTGAAATCCAGCACACCCGTGAGGGAACTCAGTTGGGGAAGGCTACACTAGTTCTAAGCTTCTGCTCTTTCTAGGAACTCAGTCTTCAAACTTTCTTATGTACAAAATCCAATGCTTGCCTTCATTTTGGACAAAATATATGACTTCATTAATCTTGCTGCTGTTTCCATAGTTAGCTTGTTATTTTTCTAGCATTTGTGCAAACTCAAATAGGATGTTATCCACATTTTTTTCATGCTACAGAAATCTTGGATACAACATCTGGTTGGTTTACCTACTCACATAAAAGGACCAGTTTGGTTCTCCATCGTTAAATTAGGTTGGATGGCAAGTGTAAAATGCAGAAATAATAAGTGATCGTTAGTATGTGATATTATGTAATATATCCTAAACTATTAACTTCTGAATACTGGAGCTAAATATCTCCTGTAATGGAGGTTTTCAAATGAACTACCATCACACTTAGATAATTAATATTGATGGATTTTGAATTGTTAATATGTATGACTTAGCATGTAGTTTTTAAAAAATATTTGTAAATTACATCAGTCACCTTTTTTTATAAGTTCACTCAGTACATAAACTCTCAGGCATTTATTAACTAACTTTCTGAGGTCTAATCACACAAATGCATGTTTAGATACTAAAATCCACCTTGTTGCATATTGTTAGAAAATGCTGATTATGGGAATGAATGATTGTTATCTTATTTGAACAAACATGTACTGTATTTGAGTTTTAGTATTTTGTCTTAATGCTGCATTTGTAGAAACAGGCTTGATATATCATTCCCACCGTAGCACTAGCATTATTTGCTACATGCTTGTAGCCTGATTACTATTATATTCACCGTGTTATATCGAAATACTTAATGTCAGGAAGGCAGTATTTACTGAAATACACGAGTTCAGAATTCATCATGATTCTGTGTGAAATCCACTCGCCCTTTGCTCCCCACCCCCTCCTGAATTGGAATGAAATGTGCCTTAAACTGTAGTGAAATACATCACATACGGCAACAGTGGGCCCTTGCTTTGCCTCTATTCCTGGTGTGAAATCGATACACTATCTTTCCTCCTGACCTGTTCTGTGACCTCCATTGCAGCTTTCATGCTGAACAGCAATTGCTTTGAACAGCCTGGGTCTGCCACAGCTCACAAATGATTCTCAGCTTTTGTCTAAAACTGATGCTGATAACAAAGGAATGATTTTAAATAATGCAGTTGTAGTAGTTTTCTAATTATGAATTACACGAAAGTGCATGCTCTTCCATTATTAAACCATTTCAATAGGAGATACAGTGAATGTGCAAGCTAATTTGCTTCATAAGAGGAAGAATCAAGAGTTCTGTTGCCAGATTTCTGTGCTCAAGTTTACAGTGTCTGGCGGGGGGGGGGGGAGAAGAAGGGTGCAATCAAGTACTGCATACTGGAATTCTCTTTGAATCCTGCAATAATTTTAGCTATACATTTAGTAATTTTAAAAGAGGAGGGGTAAAAATTCATGCATCTCAAATTTTTAAAAAGCCATCATGTTTCCTAACTGGGAATCAAATTAAAATTAGGGAAAATTTTAAATGGGCATGAAATGTTTCCCTGTATGTATTCAAATAAGTAAATACCAGTATTTTGAAGACTATTTACTGTAAGATTGAGATAAGAAGATTATTGAAGTTATAATGAGCATTTATACATGCATCAAGAAATATATTATTAAATTAGGTAGATTACACTAATAGCTGTTAATGGCTTTGAAACTGAGAAACTGTTAATGATGGTAAAGTTCTTTCCAAATCACATTGGTAGGAAATAAACTGTGGATGTATGGTTTTAAATCTTTTACACACTCTTTTTTTAAACAAACATGCTAATAAATGTTACTGAAACAGTTTTTTTAAAAAACACATTTTAACAAAAATAATAAGTAATTGAATTTATGTGGCATAATCATTTCACTAGTTTATTTTTACATTTTATGTTTTCATGTGCAAGAAAATTGCTGCCACTGTCAAACAGCAAGACAGAATATTGCCATTGACGAATTCTAGTGTAATACTGGTTATACAAAACCTATATCCCTGTTCCCCCCCCCCCCATTCATTCAAGCTGTTAGCAGCATAGCTTTATTTGTCATATAACAGAAAGATTTTTTTAAAGATTAGTAACCGGTGTATGTCTGTGATATAAAGCATTCTGGTGTAATAATGAATCTCTGGTGTCAACAAGGAGAGCATTATTGCAATATTATCTTTATTACAATGACTTTGATACTTATTTGAAGATTTCCTGTTATTTTTTAAAATAAACATTTCAGAATTTTTCTCCATAGATCTGGAATGATATTTCATTTATTGCAATTAAAAATATAGTGGCAGGCCACAAATAGTGGAGTTGTACTGTTACTGTTGCTGTTGTGTGCAGTGGTAGCAAAATAAAGCAACCAAAAATAAAGCAAACCACCAATATTATTGGTTAACCCAGTCTTATATTAGCTAAATTTTGTACCCCTCTAACGGAAGCAAACACCATCCTCCCCTTACTCATAACATTTATTTGAATACAGTCATTTCTGCATCCTGGCCTTCCATGGTTGACATTAAAAAGCAGACTGACTACAGATGTGGTCTCGTTTTTAAGAATGGAATACCTTTTAATAGCAGTTATACCCACAATATATCTGTGCCATTTGGGTTAAGACTCAGGTTGTTTGCTCTCACTGACTGCAGAACCAGCTGCAGATACTGGTTCCCTGGGGCAAAATAGATGGAAATTAAAGATAAAATTGAATGCCATCCATTTATGACAGTTCAGCCCAGATTTCAAGTTCCAGATGACTTTCTCAAGTGATTTCATGTAGCTGTTTACAAAAATATAGGGAGTAATACTGAAATTTCAGCATCCCATCAACAAGACTTCTCCAGTCTAGTACATTCCAGATGTTTCAGGTTATACTGAAACATCTGGAATTGCTCTGCTAGGAAGTGCTGATGTGAGCTGAGGTCCAAAACATCTGGAAGGCCAGAGAATGGGAGTCCAGAACATCTAATGACCATGGGGTGGACTGTTTCCCAAGCACCACCTTTCTCACAAATGGACAAACTGTTCTGTAATATCATGCCTTTTACAGCCAAACTGTATAAGCAAAGAGGATATTGTGACAAATGGCTTTATTGATTGTTTTGTTTAAATGCTTTATTTTGCTGCCATCTCTCTGATTTCCAAGATACAATACTCCCATGAATTCTGCAGTTTAATTCTGTTCTGAAACTTAATTGGAATGGATCTAACTAATCAGTATAACCCAAAGTTATTTGGAATTTGTATGTTTCTGTATGCTCTAACACTTTGCCCAATGATGAAAAATTTAGCACTGGATGTTTTAATTACTGGATCCATAGATTCTACATGTCTTTTTTTTCATCAGAATCCTCATCCCTGCTTCCTTCACATCTGTGAGGACTGCCCCATCCTTCTAAAATGCAATGAGCAGTTCTAAGTGCCAAGTGTTTTAGAGCAGGGGTCCCCAACCTTGGGCCTCCAGATGTTCTTGGACTTCAAATCCCAGAAATTCTGGCCAGCAGAGATGGTGGTGAAGGCTTCTGGGAGTTGTAGTTCAAGAACATCTGGAGGCCCAAGGTTGGGGACCACTGTTTTAGAGAGTATTCTCGAAAGCTTTCATGGCCGGGATCTGATGGTTGTTGTGGGTTTTTTTGGGCTCTTTGGCCGTGTTCTGAAGGTTGTTCTTCCTGACGTTTTGCCAGTCTCTGTGGCCGGCATCTTCAAAGGACTGGCGTAGGAACTCATTCCATGCTCTCAACAGAGTGTGGACTGAGTTCCTACTCCAGTCCTCTGAAGATGCCGGCCACAGAGACTGGCAAAACGTCAGGAAGAACAACCTTCAGAACATGGCCAAAGAGCCCGAAAAACCCACAATAACCATTGTTTTAGAGTACCACTTTGGCTGATTTCATATAAAGAACAAGTAATAGATCTTCTTCCTCTGCACATTCTGCACATTCTGCACATGTGCTCTGGTTGCCCAAGTTGAAAAGTATCCTTAACAACATCACTAGATAATATACTTAGCCCTATCTATCTCTGACTTCAGTGAACACAGGAAAAGGCTATGACTTGGCAAAAGAGAATTAAATCCCTATTGGGAAGCTTTGATCCTTCAGGCATTACTATTTTCACTGCTTGTGCTCACAGTTTCTACAGCACTGATTGTACTCCAGAGAAGTACAGTACTTTGACCTTGTGCTTTGCCATCTAATGTACATTGATCAGGGAGCAGATCCTGTTGAATTAAGCATGACTTTTTGAATAGTCTTGCAGAAAATGTTACTATTCCTGCCCCAGTACCAATCACATTTGCCCATTTGAACAGAACTTTGAATAGAATTGAATATATCTTAAGTTTAAATTTAAATTAAATTCCTTATCATCACTATAACTGGGTGGTATGTAGCATTCCACATTATTATTGTACTCTTACTTTATTTGACATGTTGTAAGGCAATTTATTGCTGTGCAATAAAGAAATATTGCTTCATTGATCATTGCATTCCTCCTTTCTACCTTGAGCAAAATCAAACAGAGTAGTGTAGTTATTTGTGGGAAATTCTATATCACCTTGAATCATTTAAATTAAAATATTGAATTACCAGTCCTGCAGCTTGCTGACTAAAGAGCATATTTAAAAACTTCTAAAGCAACATGCAAGTGCATTTGACCAGAGTTCAAATTTTTAATGTTCATTTTAAGCATCAGTTCTTTTCACTGCTTAAAATTCTCAAGTTTAAATAAGTATTTATTGGCCAAATGTTTTAAATATTAGAGCCAAAATTTCACTGGAGTAGCATGTGATTTTTTATTGTTAGTTTCCTTATATTAAAGAAATAGTTCTATGCTGGGTGGATTTGATTTAAATCAAAACACGATTTAAATTTTGATTTAAATTTTGAAAAATCAGATTTTTTTGACAATTTAAATTAAAAATAATTTTTTTAAAATTTAAATTGTGATTTAAATTAACTAGATTTTGAAAATCATTGATTTTTATCCATTCTGGTTGTATGTATTGTTTATAGCATAGCTGTCTTCGTGTAATCATGTGTAGTGTTAACAGCATGGCTATTTTTTTACTAGGGAAAATTGAAAAGTGACATTCCTGATTGTCCAAGAGCAGTGATGCCCATAAAATCAACAGTGAAATGCTTGCTTTAGTATATGAGAGCTTTTGTAATGTTTTGTCAAAATTGAAGGTGAACTTGTAGTCACTATGATTTGAAGAATGTGCAAAATTCTTCTTACTTTGAGTTTAGCATGTGAGGACCCAAAGCTTGCCAATTCTTGTTTTTACCATATAGATGACATTTTTAGTGTGCTTAATATAACCATAATGTGTGCATGAAGCTGAGAATAAGTGAGTAAATTGTCTCTGCAGTGGATTATTTTACAAAAATAACACTAAACTAAAGATTGTTTTCCTTTGCTGAGTAATATCTATTGATAAATTGTTGTAGTGGGTAATGTCTGGCTTCAGAACAGAATAGGAGTCTGTTTTGAAAGGGATATGCAAAGTAGGGACACGGTGGCACTGCAGGTTAAATTGCAAAAGCCTCTGGGCTGCAAGGTCGGAAGATCAGCAGTTCAAATCTGCTCGTTGCTTGCCCCAGCTCCTTGCCAACCTAGTGGTTTGGAACCATATACAATGCAAGTGGATAAATAGGTACCACCACGGGGGGAAAGTAACGGCGTTCCATGTCTAGTCACTCTGGTCACCTGACCACAGAAACTATCTACAGACAAATGCTGGCTCTATGGCTTGGAAATGGGGATGAGCTGCACAAATTGTGAAGGGGAACCTTTACCATTTATCTTTAAGCAAAGTTTGGTTTGTATAGATTCACTGATAAATGTTAGATCCTCCCTGACCAAACCGTAGGTAAGATAATTTCCTTACTTTCAGCCTCTCCAGAGCATGCTGTATAGAAATTATGTCATCTTACTCAGATGTGGGATCTCTAGCAACAGAAGCAGTTAGTACTGACCGTTTGCACTGAGACCTGTGTGGATACTAGGAGGTAGTCTTTGAGTGTATGCTTTTAATATATTTTTAAGCTGCAATTCCCAGAATTATCAAAAGAATTAACAAGGCAGAATTCTGGGAGATGGAGCTCACATAAATCTTCACACCTATAGCCCCCCCCCCAATCCATGGGGTGCCGAGGACACTGGATGTGATAGACTTGCTGCCAGTTAAGCTCTACAAGAAGATGCCTCCTGAAGACTACAACTCTCAGGAAGCACTGTGTCAGTCTTCCTTTCCCCACCAATTAACAACAGGACTCAAAAGGCTGAAGAAGCTGATGGTGGGGGTGGATAACCTGAAAGCCCTTCTCTAGGTGAAGGGGGAATTTCTGTATGTGGGCAGCACCTCCCACAATCCTGCCTGGGGAATTCTTGGAGAATTTGCAGATGAAAGCATGACAGAGCATACCACGAGGGTGTGGTTGCTCAAGTGGAATGATTTAGGAACCAAGTTCGTTTGTTGTCATATTTGAAGTCTGTTTAAAGTCATGTAGTTTTTGGGTTAGCATCCTTCTGGGACAACATTTATTTCCAGGTGTAAGCTGTGTGGTATATAGGTAGAGGGGAACACACAGAACTTTCGATTGCTTCATTTATAAGTGTAGGCACTTGGCTCCACCTTGGCAGAAGGGAGAGTCAGATTGGGAAGGAAGACTAAAGGAGTGAAGAGAGCGAGCAAGTGAGAGGAAGAATTTTATAAACCAGTCTGCCTTCAAGGGAAATACATCCTCCTCCCCCCCATTTTTTTTAAAAAATAAAAAAAACTGGATGAGTTGCAGGAATTACCTTGCTAGGGAGTGGGGGAGGGAGCAACAGCAGCAGGGTTGGCATATGTATAGCATGAGAGAGGAAGCACTTCTTTCAATAGCAGCTGTGTTGGCTTCAGTCTCTAGCTGCTGAGGAAGTTTCCTGATGTCACAGGGCCCTGGCTAGTCTGCTGACTTGCTTCCTCACCTTGTTCTCCACCTTTCATCTTCTGAAAGCCAAGAGAGCTGACTTGACACTAGTTTTAAAATGTATTTTAAAGTGGCATCAAATCAGCAAAGTACAAGGAGGTAAACCACCAGCGAGGCAGCTGCCAACACTTTCCACTGCTTAAGCGAAACAGCAGTATAAAATAAATAGAATAAAAACAGCAATAAAACAGAAATGGAAAAAAAAAGAATTTTGACTGCAGGGTCTGCTGCAGTCCAAAACATGTGATCTTCACATCCAATACTTGACAAACCCCACAAAATACTCTGACACAGGTATTTGCACATGGCAGAAAAACAAATCACATTCACAATTGAGTTAAAATAAACAGCCCCCCCCTCATGGCTGCAGTGGAGTCTCGACTTACGAACTTAATCCGTATTGGAAGGTGGTTCTTAGGTTGAAAAGTTCTTAGGTCGAATCTGCATTTCCCATAGGAATGCATTGAAAACCATTTAATCTGTATCTGCTCTTTTCTGTCCATAGAAACTAATGGGAAGCTGCTATTCCGCCTTTTGCCACTAGATGGGGATATTTTTCTTTTTTTCCCCTTAGGTTCAGGAAACGAGGAGAAAGGCAGGGAACAGTTTGCAAAGCACTTTGCTGTAGAAATCTTTTTTTTTTCAATGAAGCCAATTTTAAAGCATGTTTCAAAGCATGTTGTGCTGATTTTTTCAGCACAAAGACATACAGGCAGGCTTTTTAGGTGCTGAGCAAGCCTCCCCAAGCCTCTTCAGAGCCAGCCCATCAGCTGATAGGCGGGGAGAGGAGGGTGCAGGAGCGGAGGAAAATCACAAAATGGCTGCCAGGCTCCCTGGGTGTCGGCTTTTAGCTGTTTCCTGCTCTTTTTCCTGCTGTTTGGGGGCTACCAAGGCCTGGTAAGTGACTTTCTTTTATTTATTTTTAAGTTTCTGACCCTTTTTCCCCCTCCAGAAGCATCTAAGGGGAGGGAGGGGGCAATTTTTTTCCTGTTCCTAACTCGAGGGAAGTTCGTATGTCGAGTCCTTATTTCCCCTATAGGGCAGATTCGTAGGTTGAATTGTTCGCAAGTAGGGTCGTTGGTAAGTCGAGACCCCACTGTATTTAAAATACCTTGCTTTCCAATAAAAAAAGTGCATTTAGCTAGATGTCATGTAAACAGCTATTTTAAAATAAATTTCAAGCGTACTAAACCTAACACAAACCCCAGAATATTTCAACATATAATCGCATCCTTAGTTGCACATACTGTTAAGGCATCACAAAAATAGCATTGGTATCAAACCTAACATGTTCCATTGAAGAGAGACAGTTTGCAAAAAGTAAATAAATTAAATGACAAAAATGTTTTACATAACACACAGTTAAATGTCTATATTTTATTTTAACAGCATCAGTGTTTACATATCAAAGTCTTAAATGGACTTTGAGCGAGTCAAATGTTTTCTATATTATCCTGTTTTCATAGAAAGGCCTAACCTTGATAAAGTTTTTTTTTTTAAAATAACTCAACGTCAAAAATTGTCCCACATCTCTACATAGCCAGTGGATAGCATGTTGTCGCTAAACAAAATTTGCACTGTAAGGAAAGAAGAGTGCGTAGGAAACACAAAGTTACAATGTTCATCTCTGTTTTAAATTGTGGTTTAGAACAGTGGTTCCCAGTCTTGGGTCCCCAGATGTTATTGGACTAAAACTCAGAAGCCTTCTCCACTAGCTGTGCTGGTCAGGATTTCTGGGAGTTGCAGACCAAGAACACCAGGGTTATCCAAGATTGAGAACCACTGCTTTAGAAACTGGAAAATGTGTTAATATCATGAGTTCACATTTGGAGAGAAATTGAAGATTAATGTACATTTTTCCTCTTATTGGAAGTTATTCTTTTTTTAATGCTAAGAGAGCTATAGATATATTACTGTGTATCTGCTTGAAGTTCTGTATGAAATTTTCTATAGAGCAGATTATTTTTACTTGATGCGAATGACATTTTCTAATCATTTTATTAAAATTGAATTCACCTATGTCTTATTACTATTTCACTGTAAGCTTGAATGAGTAATACAGGGTTTGTTCTCTCCAATGAATTGTTATGCAACAAGACCTGATGGTAATTCTACCATTCAAAAAATCTGATATCAGGCAATGTATCTTTTAAATAGTACCCCAGAGTACTAAACCTGAAATGTCTTGGCAACAGCCCAAGTCAAACTTCAGGAAGCTGGTTCTCTAGAGCATTTCTGCAACACTATAAATTTAATTGTTTTAATAAATAGTGCACATGTTTCAAGATTACTTATAGTGTTGCCTGTTTACTTGTTCTCTTGAATCAGACTATGACGGAACATATATTGTTTAGCAGAGGTGAAGGTTTAGTTACTCTCAATATAAAAACAAACACAATTAAATATTAAAATACTTGAAAGTTAATGAGATGATAAATCTAATGGTCAGCATATTGTATTGTTCTTGAACATGCTTGTTTGAAAGTGATATCACTTTTCTTTAGGTTAAGAGATGGGAGATTGATACTCTTATACTATGTAGGGTCAATTCAGTGGCTTGTGAGTTAAATTCACTAAGATGTACAGAAAGATACATTTGACATTAACAGCATAGGCCTCATATTGGCCAAGACGTTTGTTTGTTGCTTGCAGAGGTGATCAACCAAATTTGTTGTAGTAGAGGTGATCAACCAAATTTGCTGTCATTCTCCATTTTGGACACTGAGTTACTGTGGTCTTCTTCATGTATGGTGGATACCATGAAAATCATAATCCTCCATAGGCATTCACGAGAAGAGTTAAAATTAGAGATGGGCACATTGTAAAGAACTTTGGATAGAGGCTCGTATCATTGTACAGGAGCAACAGCAACAAAAACCATCCCAAAGAAAAGGAAATGCAAGAAAGCAAAGTGGCTGTCCAACGAGGCCTTACAAATAGCAGAGAAGAGAAGGGAAACAAAATGCAAGGGAGACAGGGAAAGTTACAGAAAATGGAATGCAGACTTCCAAAGAATAGCAAGGAGAGACAAGACGGCCTTCTTAAATGAACAATGCAAAGAAATAGAGGAAAATAATAGAAAAGGAAAAACCAGAGATCTGTTCAGGAAAATCTGAGCTATTAAAGGAACATTTTGTGCAAAGATTACATGAAAAAGGACAAAAATGTGAGGGTCCTCACAGAAGCAGAAGATATCAAGGTGGCAAGAATACACAGAGGAATTATACTAGAAAGATTAGGATATCTCGGACAACCCAGATAGTGTGGTTGCTGACCTTGAGCCAAATATCCTGGAGAGTGAAGTCAAGTGGGCCTTAGAAAGCATGGCCAACAACAAGGCCAGTGGAGGTGATGGCATTCCAGTTGAACTATTTAAAATCTTAAAAGATGACACTGTTGAGGTGCTACATTCAATATGCCAACAAGGTTGCAAAACTCAACAGTGGCCAGAGGACTGGAAAAGATCAGCCTATATCCCAATCCCAAAGAAAGGAAGTGCCAAAGAATGCACCAACTACCGTACAACTGCACTCATTTCCCATGCTAGCAAGGTTATGCTCAAAATCCTACAAGGTAGGCTTCAGCAGTATGTGGACCGAGAACTCCTAGAAGTACAAGCTGGATTTCAAAGGGGCAGAGGAACTCGACACCAAATTGCTAACATGCACTGGATTATGGAGAAAGCCAGAGAGTTCCAGAAAAACAGCTGCTTCTGTTTCATTGACTACGCAAACGCCTTTG